>NC_056726.1:728762343-728769843 GCF_019279795.1 Protopterus annectens
ACTCCAGTGCATTCCATTTTCCATGTCAGATCACCTTATGACCAATTTTTTGTTGCATAACTTACTAAATAACATATATTTCTGAAATGAAGTACTGCATTAAATGCAGATGTGAGGTGTCATTGTCATAATGTTGTAAAGTCAACAGATAATTACAAGTGCCCCATACAGTATATGTACACAGGAATCAGGGATAAAATGGAAGGTAAAATGTGTAATGAATGATAAATCCATGCAGTTTCCAAATCTACCACCTTCCCAAGAACCATCTGACATTACTGTCTAAATTACTGTGGTGGTAAGCGGGAGTAAGAAATAATAAGCACGAGTAAGCATATTTAAGCAGTAGTAAGTGAGTTTAAGCCCGTTTGCATGGGGATAAACAATGTGCACACAGGTTAAGCAATATTGAAGCTAATTCTCTGTAAGCATATTTAACCGAAGGTTAGCATTGCTTACCCTCCTGCAAATCCACGCAAACCCACTTACAATTGCTTAAAAGTGCCTTAATCACTCTGTATGCAACATCCACTGTCCTGGCCAGAAACAAAATAAACAGTACTACACCCTAAGTAGGGGCACTAGAAAAAAATAAACAGTACACTATAGTCATAGTAGTTAACCACTAAGCCATCACAGCAGTACATAAGATTGAGGCATCACCAAACAGGTCCTCACTATAGGAAAATCAAACCAAACATGTGAAAAGAATCTATATACAATTTCATGTTGAATAACCTACTACATAACATAAATATGTAAACTGGAGTACTGCAGTAAGCCCAGATGTGAGGTGTTATTCTAATAAAGTGTTCAAATCCCCAAATAAATACAAGGGCCCCATACAGTGTATGTACACATGAATCATGGATGCCAAACATATATATGTAACATGTAATGAATAATAAATTAATGCCAAAAATCAAATATAATGCAAATTAAATATTAAGTAATGCTAGGCAGTGCACAGCCCAGCTTAGTAGGTGTAAGCAATGTGTAAGCCAGCTAACTCAGTCTGCCCATTGGTATACCCTTTTAAGCAATGCCAGCCTTAGGTAAGCAGGTTTTTCCATAGCTAAGCATTTTCAAAACTGTCCATTCACAGCAAAATGCGGGAAACCAGCCCTATTTAGACCCAACAGGTGGGAATACATCTCATAACTGGTTGTAGCTTCCCCCTGTAGACACTATGTCTGGAATGGGAGAGGGTGTGCACTTTTGGGTGCATCACTGGGGCATCCAGGAGTCCAGAGTCATGGCAGGACATCTTGTGAATACCATGACCAGAGACTGCTGCAGGGCCAGTACCAGGGTTCCCAATACAAAGTGGAAGCCTGGGACCATCTTGTCCATGACCTCACCAGAGCCACTGGCATACCCCGAACTGGTGAGCAGGTCAGGCACCACTATGCTGACTTGAAGTGGAGAAAGGGGGATCTCTTAGATCAGTGGATCCAAGAGGCTAGGAGGACAGGGGAAGTCCCAGCTGTGTGTAAGTATCAGTCCACTACCTGTTTAATAATTGCCAGCCCATGTATATTATGGATAGGTATGGCTAAATATTCCTCTTATGTCTTTCACAGTGGCAGGTGAGCGGGCTGCAAACCAGGAAGCCCATGACTGTAGACTGCAGCAGTTGTGATGCGAGGCAGGTTAGTAATACTCTTGCGTGTACTGTCATAGGAAATAAATCTAAAAGTTGTAGTAAGTTAATTGCCAGTATAAAACCTGTATTGTTTAAGGCATGTACTGCATACACCAGATAATATGGCAGGAAGAGTCTCATATAGAGTGTATGTAAATAAAAGCATAATAGCCTGACAATAAAGGTCTAACTTCTGGACTGCATGTGTTTACTCTGGTATCATATGGTAATGTAGAGTTGCAATCTCTTAACAGTACTGTTGTATTAAGCAATGTTACCCACACTGTGCTACATAAATAAAATGTCTATGAATGTCTGTATATGACTGTTGTAATCCCAAGAGGTCATATAGTACAACTGAGAGAGAAGACAGAAAACAGTGAAAAGACAGACAACAAAATCCAAATAGCACACTCAACAGAGATGTTAACCATTGCATTTTTAGCAGACACAGCCATGGTTCAAATTCTGGGAGTGGTAGTAGGCTGTATGCAGAATTATTCCCCACAACTGTACAGATATGTCCAGAATGTCCAGTAAACTGGCCCTTATCTGCTGCCTGTAACCCTGTCCCCCTGGCAAATCAGTGGGAGGATCCCAGACATTTAGGCAGCAAGCAAGACATACAACTGATTGTCATACATCTATAAGAACAAACCTGGCACTCTAGTGACTCTTCAAAATGTTATGAGAGTAATTAGCCAAGTGTGACCCATCTCCACCCCCATGTTGTCAAGCTGTGACCAGAGTGTGTACAGTAACAGAGTGAGATGTATGTGCATAATAGTAATGTGGAAACTGGTAATTTGTGTGGCAACATTCAGGTAGTGCTAACAAACATTGCTCCCACAGGTCTGTCAGATATGATCACTGTGCCTAGAAATAAAAGATTGGTATCCGGTTCTGGTACTGTTTACTCTGGTATTGTATGGCATTGTTAGTGTTGCAGTTGCACTGAATAATAAGGTATTACTCATCACTGTCACCCACACTATACTACATAATACAACTGTCTAGGAAATCCTGTATAAGAGTGTTGTAATTACAAGGTCAGAATGTAAAACCACAGGAGAATTATAGACAGAAATCAGACAAGAGATACACAGCAATATCTATATAGCAGACTTAACTGTTTTAGACAGTGTTCTATTTTTAGCAGACACAGCCATGGTTCGAATCATGGGAGTGGTAGTAAGCTGTATGCATAATCATATCCCACAAGTGTACAGAAATGCCCAGAATGTCCAGTTAATCAGCCCATATCTGCTGGCTGTTACCCTGTCCCCCTGCCATATCAGTGTGCTAATTTCTGACATGTAGGCAGCATTTCATGATATATAACTGACTGTCAGACTTGTACATATTTGGAAAATGTCAAATAAAACAAACCTGTCATTGTACAAGTCACTAAAGGTTTAAGAGGGCAATAGTCGAAATATGTCCCAGTTCACCTGCATGTGGTGAAAACATGTCCAGAATGTGTGCAATAAGAGATGGACAGGTATGTGCATAACATCAACCTGGATTCTGGAGTATGTGTAGAAACAGTTGTTTGTTAACAAACAATACCTCCACAGGTATACCAGGTAAGAGATGTATACTGCAGGTAAAACTTAGTTCATGTATATAGTTGTCGACAGCCATACCACTGTCCAAACTAAGGCTATAGGGTAGTGTACTAATACCTGTAAGGTACAGATCACAGCACTGACTAGGAAAATAATGCAAACTACAGGAATATACTAGTTTTTAATTGACATCTTTCTCTCCCCCCACCATATCTGCAACAATAAACTAAATACACAACTCAATCGGTATGTGCTGAATTAACTCTATTGTTGAGACATATGTCCTATTGTTTGATAATTATTTAAATTTGTTTCTATGCATGTGCCATGTTGAAATACTCCCACATTGGTGGCATGCTGCCATCAATGTACCTGCATGCTGTTGTAATGATCACTGTGGTTCCATATATGCATCTGTTCTGTTTGCTATGCAACTGTTCCATATCTGGTGGTTGGGTTAATGAGAAAATCTATGCATGGTGTTATACCTAATCCTGGAATGTGTTGACTATTACCTACCCACATATGTTGATAAAATTTAAACACCATAGCATGTTTGGGAAGACTGGTCCCGGCGGACCCACCTGTCCCACCTCAGCTGGCTGTGGCACCGGGCACCAGCACATCTGGGACCCAACCCAGGACCTCCTCGTCCGTTGGTTCTGCACCAACTTCAGGTGGAACCACCTCAGGGGATGGGGCTCACCACCCCCCTGGGAGCTGGCAAGGACAGGAACCTGTCACCCATCGCCAGGTCTGGGTCATGGTGTACAGCGAGCTCGGCAGGGAGTTCGGATATCTGGTACACCAGCTTGAGGGCCATGTGTCACAACTAGAGGGTCAGCCTGGCCCTCTTACTCAGCCCCCAGCACAGCCACCTTCGGAGCTGTGAAGGTGCAGTGGTGACTGCCCATGGGTGGGGACCTCAGTCCCACTGTTTCCACTAGGGGACTCATGGGCTTCCGATTTCCAAACACACCTCCCCATCAAAGTGTTTACCCCCCACATGTGTCATATACTGCCACTGTATGCATCTTCTTTGTCTTGTCTGTTAACCTACCCAACCAACCTCCCCAAATATACCTGCTACCCTCCCCAACATCCCACTCTCACCTGAAAAAGAAAAGGCTATATGTTCCCCAAAAAAAATCTTGCCCCATACATAGCTGTCCTTTTTGAACATGTGTCCACTGGACACATGTAATCTGTTTAATTGGCTTAACAGCATATTATTATTGCCCTCACCCCTCTCTCAGGTGTATGAGTGTCCAAATTTATTTCCAAATTTAGTGTATATGCACAGTTGTTGCTATAAAAGAAATGGGCAGCTATGAACCTTCCCTACACCCTTCCTGCACATCCCTTGCTATTTTCCCTACTGTCTTTCCCTCTTTGTGCCCTTATTTCACCACTTTCCTATCAAACATTTTTAATTTATTTTAAAGAAATTAGAGTGGGAAAAAGCGGGAGTAAGCACTTTTATGCAGCAGTAATAGGGTTTAAGCTTGTTTGCACGGCGGTAAGCAATGCCTACACAGGTTAAGCAACTGAGAAGCTAAATCAGTGTAAGAGACTGTAACCGAAGTTAGCAGTGCTTACCTCCACGCAAACCCACGCAAACCCACTTACAGCTGCTTAAATGTGCCTTAATCACTACGTATCCAATGGCCCTTGTTCTGCCCAGCAACAAAATAAACAGCCTCTGCAAGGTTCAAACTCAGCACCCTGCACACCATAGCCAAAGTGACGTACCACTAAGCCATGTCAAATATACGTAACCCTGCTGTTTTCACAAACATATCATCCAGCACAGTCATTCAACAATACAGGAAATGTATTTAAACATGTAGATGTATTTATTTATTTTACATTTGTTAACCGTGTTAGTCTGACTGAGCTTTTGGCTCATTTTCAACAGCGACCCAGGGAGAAAAGCTCCTCAGAGTATAAAATGTAACAAAGTTACATTACAGTCAGCAAAAAAGTTACTATCAGGTTACAATAGCATGTATGTGTGCATATATACTTCTATCTAAATAGATACATATCTATCTATCTTTCTCTCTCTCTCTCTCTATATATATATATATATATATATATATATATATATATATATATATATACATATATCTATATCTATACATATATATGTCTATATATATATATATATATATATATATATATATATATATATATATATATATATATATATATATATATATATCAATATATATATATATATATATATATATATATATATATAGATATGTGTATATACAGACATATATCTACAGATATAAAAGAGAACATAAATACATTTATGACCTCAGGCACCGTTAATGCGGGCGAGGGAGCCCAAGCTACATATGTCTTGTACGTATTACTAACCCCCCCCCCACAGCCAAACAGGTCTGCCCTGCAATACACTACCAACTGTTGTAAGTTCCATAACCAGGACCTAACACAACATGGGCACAAGATGTTAACAGTAATCTATCCCACCTGTATGATGTCAGGCTGGTGTCACTAACATATCATGCAGTACAGTCTGATTACCATAGGGAATGTACAATGTGGAAGCAATAAACATTCCTAAGATACGTATATACACACACACACACACACACACAAACACACACACACACACATATATATATGTAGATACATATATATCTATATCTATCTATATATATATATATATATATATATATGTATATGTTAACTACACATACACAAAGATATGTATAGGAAGATACATATTTAGAGGGTGCACACCATATGGAACAGCCAGTATTCCTACAGTTGCCGCCTTATCAAATGGACACTGTATGATTCACCCATACAAAAGACAATTGTTGCCTGAAACATATACCCCCAGAGAGGTCAAAGGATATAACACCACACACAGGTTTGCATACATGAGAAAGCTTTATTTGTGTACTATTACAGTTGTATATACCATGTCATACAGCTGTTTAGACTTTGAAATACATATAAACAGATTAATGCAACTCTCAAACAGATCAATCAATACAGTATTCCGGAAAGCATAACATATGTTGCTGTCCAGGCCAAGGCCTTCAAGTAGTACAACAGTGAAGACAGCCTGGGCTACAGGATAGTAATCAATCAATGGTAAATAATGCAGTTATATAGTCCAGCAGCCTCTAACTACACTCTGTGCACAATCCCTAGGGGAAAAGATTTCAGCTGACAGAATGGGATGTATCTGTTACATAACAAGGCATAACTGAAATCATTGACCCAATAAGAAGAAGAATAACATTTTTATTTGTGTGGGCATTTTTATTACACTGGCGTCAAATGACTTTATTATTTAAAAGTGAGTTGATGTAACAGCTTCTTGACTCTGATGATGCCTTTGTTAAGGTTAAGGTGAAAGCTCTGTAATAAAATAAATTTTGTGGTTAAACTGGTTAAACTGGTGTCCCGCCGCTGGTTGGCTTTGGCTTTGATACTTTCAACCTTTTTCACCTCCTTGTGCAGTGGCCTTGTCATTCATTTGATAACTGAAATCATCACAATCACACTGACAAACAGAACAGTCTGTATGACAGGAAGCAGTAGGGAAGTATTTTCTCAAGGTCGATTGTATGGTAATGTACATCCAGATACCTTAAAGTAGCTTACTCCTGATATCACTCACATGTTGTAACAGCCTAGGTTATTTTTGGTGCACCCCCCCATAGACTGACATGCAGGGGCATTTACCACTGTTACATACACTGACCTCTGGACTGCAGAAGGGCACACATGTATTGTGCAGATGAAGCCCACACATATATGGACTCAACCCCACAACATGTGTGGGGGCCACAACAGCAGTGGAATGATGGTAGGAATGGCAGCGTGACATACTCACAGGTCACTACATAACAACCCCTGACTGCATGTCATATAGACAAATCCTGGTATGTATGTGGAGGACTGAGGCCGGAACACAGGCCCATATGTGAAATAGTGTTGTCATACACTAAGCAAGTTGCTGGTGTTATAGGATAGTCTGCAACATACCCTTAGTCAGGAATATGACGTCAGAAACACAAATGGATTTAGCCATGTACTGATAGCACTAAACACAATCACTGCCAGTGATATATCTGACACAAGACCTGTATGGTGGACAGACAAAACATAACAGGCACACCGCTGGCCATCAAGTGGCTAGGCCCACAGCTGAGAGCTATGCAGACAGACTGCATTCCATGTTAAACTAGTATGTACACACAAACCCTGTAACACTGGTGCTATACAATGCATACAACA
>NC_056726.1:728772343-728849309 GCF_019279795.1 Protopterus annectens
TGTCTTTCAGGCAAGATGTCCCACAGCCAGTTACCAGTGTAATCAGTGGCAGAAAATGAGGTAATTCTTAACCACCTGATACAGCACTATCAGGTTCTCTTCAGCAGGACAGCCCATGAGCAGCAGGAGTGGACTGCCCTCTGGAACGATCTAGTCCACAGGGTCAATGATGTTGGCCTGCATAACCGCAGTTATGTGTAGGTCCGGTATCATTGTAGTGACCTACTTCGCAATGCCTTTCGACATGCTGCTGTAGTCTGGGGAGATCACCTCACAACGGGGGGGGGGTCATGCCATCCATCCCCCCTGACACATGTTGAGGAGCTCCTCGCCAGCCTCATGGCATCTGCCCACCCGCACATGCAACAACTGGCAGAGACCATTGTGGAGGTGGGTGCTAACCACACCGGCTGAGAAGCGTGCAGGTAAGGTCACAGGGCTCATCAGTAGACCACTGCTGCGTATGCATCTGCATCTGTAAAGGTAGATCATGCATATGTCAGATGTCATATATATATAGTCTGTTGCTGCATAGTAGTAATAAACAGATGTGCATAAGCTGTAGTATTGTGGACTTGTACTGTTGTACTGTAATGCTGCACCCACCCTATAACAATGCTACAGCTGTGGCCACTGACATCACATCTCTCACACTCTTATATAGGTCCCCCTGGTACACCACCAAGGCAGTAGCCTGTATCTGGTGAGTATGGTTTATATTCATCCTTGCCAATACACCGGTCATGTAATGGCTATGGTATATTCCATGCACACATCTAACACACCTACCCATAATGCATGCCATATATGTTCATGTATTGTTTCTGTTAACTGCACTGCATCACAGTGATGACCATGATGGGGTATCTGAAGGGTATGTCAGACACATGCAAGATAACTAACATCCTGTCATTGCAAAATATGTCCACAGGGATGAACATAATGGTAGGGCACATGGCCTGCAATAGGGACATGTGTGAAACATCACCCTTATACAGTGCTACAACAGTGTATATACCAGTATTACAATGGCAACTGTTACAGATCTACACTACGGCATATCATAATACTGTGGTCCACAACCCTTAACACCTGCAATGTGATCCCAAAATGAGCACTGAGTGTGTAATACGGAACCTTGGGTTAGGGCAGAAACTATGGGGAATACATACCTTCACAAACAATGGAAGCATATGTGTGCACACACTCCAGAGAAAATATAGTGGAGGCAGCTGTTGAGGTACTGCCTGCATGCATTTATCACAGAAATTCACCGTTCAGCAAGTGCATGTCCCCAATGTCACACAATGTAGTGGTCAGCTGTCCAAGGTGTTTGGCCATTCAATGTGCACACTTACCTGCAACAGAGGCAGACATGGCTTGCACACATCATACATGACATGGCATGGGTCTCATACCCAACAGGTAGCACCTATGAGATGCACATGTAGCCATACCTCACTTTTGCATATGCCATGGCAAACAGTGCAGACAGTCATGTATGCGGCAAGGATGTATGGGAGAGGAATGATGTAGGAAAGAAACATATGGCCACCCAAGACAAATGCTGTCACATGTAGCAAACTGGTCATGTGGGCTGCCCACTAACATGCCACAACACTGAGTGGGTAGCAGGAATGTCCAGCAAGTACTGGCTGTGCGGTACCAGTGTCAGCAATTGCCTGGACTCTGCAAGCACTTGACCTATGGGTTAGGGTAAACAGATGTGATACCACAGGAAACATCAGCCAGGCCTCTCTACAGGTAGTGTATGCATAACAGGAGAGGTCCCCAACAGTCATGCCTTGCAATGTGTACTGGTGTACCATGACCATGTTGGAAACCTACAGACAGTATTATGTAAGATACAGGTGCTGCACAACCAATGCCTCACCCCACCTCAGGCCCACCATCCCCATCTGTACTGTCCCGGTGCCAGTGTGAATCTGTATGTTTGCCAGTCATTAGCTGGGACTAGGCTGTTACATGCGGTGTTCAGTGTTTGGGACACTGCAAACTGACACACAAGTGTAGACCATAGTTGTCAAGCATCTGCAAAAAGGCTGAAGGTGGAGAAGGTGTGTCATCATGACACACCAGTGCACTGCAGCAAGGATCCTAAGGATGCTAAGAATGGCTGTATCTGCACACAGTCAGGTTCAGGAACTGTGGCAGATGTGACCCTAACTCTACAGCAATGGCAGTGTGTGAACTCCAAGGAATGTGCACATGAGTAGACCTTGCAATAATGCAGAGTCGGCGGACATGTGTAGGGCAGTCTGACCATATACTGGCAAATGCAGGTGACCCATGCTAGTATACCCCTGCCAGGAATAGTGACTGCTGTAGTACACATAACAATAGGTGCAACAAACCATCATGATAAGGGCGTGCACACATATATACCCACTGAGTGTATGCATCGTGGTCAGCATCTGGTATGTGAATGTACAGGACATATGTCACATATCAGGCTCATGTAATGTTAATATATGCGGTAATGTGGTCCCATGGCATATCAAGGAAGAGTGCACCATATCAATAAGGGTGTGTACACTCCCTATAGCCATGGTAAGGTTTGATGGTTGTCAGTGTAATAGTATCGTATTGGTCATACATGCACTGCTGATGCTGAGATCTATAAACCAGGCATCAGGCATTCACAAATGACATCTGTCCACATATCATCCTAGGTATGTGTCACTCAAATACATAGGGGCTGTGAGCATTAGAGCAGACATAACTGACACAGTAATACACATTCAGCAATGGTTTGTACACCTGTGAGGTTTGGTGCACAGTACATGGCAGGGTGCAGAACAGGTGCACAGCAATACTGTGTACATGGGTGAAGTGTTTTCCGGGGGGGGCATCACCTACTAACACAGCCCATGCATCACACATGCATACTGTTGCTAGCATGGATTGACAATAGCTGCACTGCATGCTGTTGAGTACCATATGTTATGCATGTTGACAGATGGGTAATGGGAGGACTGTGTGTACTATCTTTGTGCAACCTCACCTGTAGGTGTGTGTGTGTGTGTGTGTGTGTGTGTGTGTGTGTGTGTGTGTGTGTGTGTGTGTGTGTGTGTGGTTATTTTGTCTGTAAGTGCAATCTGGTGGAGTGGAGGGGGTTGATGGATGTACAATGTGTGTGTGCATGTGTGTTTGTTTGTGGGGGTGTCCATGTATGCACATGTGTGATATTGGGGTTGTTCATACTGCAGTACTTCCCTCTGGAATCGTGCAGCACATGGACATGGATTGACACATGAGACACCAGGAATACTTGTCTGATATGTAATCACAGGACAGCTGATAGTATAATAAGGTTTGTAGCATGAACATGCATTGGGAGGGAAAGTAGACACCAGGTATACCCTTAATATTGCAATCAGTAGTAAGGTGAATGACTACCCACATATGCAGCACTACACATGCACTGGGGAATTACTAGACACACCAAGGAGTGTATCCATATATTACTGTTGTCCACATGATAATTTGATTGAGCAGCAGATCTGGCATGTACTGAGCAATAGTTACATATGACACTCCAGTGTGCAACATTATGGAGTGAACTTAGTAGCCCCTAACATATGGGGGCCTTGTTCACTATGTCCGGACATGCCCAGGGTGAACACTGGATGACAGCAGTGAGGTCCAGTAAAACCTACTCCACTCAAGTCAAGGAGGTAATGGAGTAACAGGTCTTGTGTTGTGATCACTTGTCTAGGCTTTTAGAGGAATGATATGTTAATGAGTGGTATTAATGAATGTATGTTACCAAGTGTGATGCAGGATGGGGAACTTATGTGAATAAACATGGGACTGTCTGTAAACTCAGGGACAGGTAGTTATTATGGTGGAATTTCAGTGTGTGTGTGTGTGTGTGTGTGTGTGTGTGTGTGTGTGTGTGTGTGTGTATGTGTACTGTTATGCAATGCTGTACAGGTCTTAAAGTGCATTTTTTGTTTTCCCCCACAGGTGGTGAGGTGGGTCAGGGTCCCTCCTGCATGCAATCTGATGCTGGTGTCCATACAGACATCAAAAATGATGATAGGACTGTTGAGGCACAGGCAGGGTTGTCAGAGGCCAAAACTGATCCATCATTTGACATCCCCCTCTTAGCCAACCCAACCCCACACACAGTTACAGTGCCTATACATGGCCCCATCACCAGTGGCCATAGCAGAGGGACAGTTGGTGGCAGTGCAAACAAGAGCATGGTATCTATGCCTACTGTGTCTGGTCACAACAGGCATAGCCGATGTAAGGCAGGGCACCACATAGGCAGATGTAACGGGATGCTCATGGTAGGGCCACTGGTCATCATGCCCCTGGCAAAAGTGCAACAACTGGTACCACCAGGTGCATGTTTCTGACTGTCATGGGGGTGCAAGCATGTATGGAACTGTACACCAGACAGAGCCTGAGGCTGCAGAGGGCTGTTCTCCCATCTGTAAGCAACAACTTCCATGAACCTGCTGGTGCTCTCCGTGATTATACCCAGGTCATGGGTGAGATGGTTGGCCTCATCAACTGTGGTTTGTCCGTGGTCGAACATGTGGTGGGAGTGGGTCGACAGCCACGTGGACATAGGCCAGCAGCACCAACAGCTGGCAGTTGACATGGAGGTGCTAGGACACCAAGGCACTCCTGTAGTGGCACTACTAGCCCCAGCACTGTAGGGGGGGTGCTGTTCACACCAAACCACAGCAGGCCACATGCACTTGGCCCTGGCCAGTCCCAGGAGGAACCTGTTTCTAGCAGACATCTGTAATCATTAGTGGAGAGTAGCACATCGAGGCCTGTACCTGGACATGCCCATGGAACCCCTGGAAGGCACAGTCCACATGTCCATGGCCAGAGGCGGTAAACTCCACACCCTGCCAGTTATGGTCTGCAGCTGTACAAGAAACACCTGTACAGGGCAGCCACATGGCAGAACAGTGTGCATGCATACCCACACACTCTACAATCACACCTAGGGAAACCCCATACCTACATACACCACATCACCACACCCATTTCAACTAATTACACCCCTCACCCACACACATGGTGTCAAACATATGGCCCACTCTCGGTCTCTGGCAAACCAACAACACACCCTGTGCATATGATGATACCTGTGCCACATCCCTGTCATCCATAACATCGATGCAGGGACAGGCTAATATGGTTCTGATGCACACGGTGACTGTACTACAATGTACCATTGTACTGCTGTGCAACATGTTTTCAGGAGTAATATTTAATGCATACATGTCAGGTAGTGTAGCTATTCAGCCATGATGCATTATAGCTGTTAGTAACACTTAGTGATTGTGGTCTCCATAATGTTATCCATTTGTGTTGTAGGTGTACATGTGTCAGCAGGAGGATGTCTGCAGTCATATTCTACAAGGGGTATGGCACTGTGGTGACATCATGGCTGTGACATATCTGGGGTACAGTTGAACACATGTCACAGGTTTGTATAACAGTTACTGCCAGTGCCACATAGACAGATGACCAGCTGGGACATGTATAATCAGCAACTTGATGTAGATCTATCCACATACACACACGTGGGACTAGGCCCCAACATAGGTATGCAGTGCTACTGAAGTATGTGGCTTTCATTGCAAACACCACACAGCGTTTAGGGTGAGGTGTGTTCCAGGTTACATGTAGAACATCCCCAGACATGTACAGTATGATAATGGGGATGTAATGGTTGTATATGGACAATACATAGTGTGACATACCATCATATACACATTAACAGACACATAACAGGCAGACACACATCCGAGAGACCTAGACCTATCGGTGCTAAGAAGTCAGTGTGTCCAATGTGTTACAGGTAGGCTGCACACAGCACATGCATAACTTGGCTGGACTGTGGTATCAGTTACCTGTATGGTTGATGGTGACAGTGGTCACCATACAGTGGTATATGGGACATGTACTGGGTGTACCATAGTGTAATGACAGTGCACACAGCAAACATGCCCCACAGTGGATATTGTACACACTGGAACCCATGATGACACCCTGTCATACCCACCATCACACATTACCCACAACTGCGATACAACCCGTTGTCCATCCCAACAGTGGTACTACAGGGATATGCATCTAATGCACATGCCACAGGCATAGTAGGGTAATGCATTGTCATGCCGCACCTATGTGCAGCAACAACACTACCCATACTACTGTGAGGCAATGCTTATTGTAATAACAGTATGTGGCCTCAGAATGCTGTACCCTACAGATATATACAGACATACACACATGCACACACTTGCCAGAACTCAATGGGTATCCCATGCCTATCGGCCCATTTGTACAACACTGTTGTGCTGGTGCTGCAAGGCTCATGTAACCATTAGGGAGAGGAGCATAACAGGGTACATATAATGTTTGGTACAGCAGCAGCCACATCTTACTATGGCAATTGGTGTTGCGGTGGGTGTGAAGGCCCTCATGGTATTCCCAGCTACAGGTGTACTTACACACAGACACTGCTATCTTCAGTAATGCACACATACACATTTGTCAGTACTGGGGTGCATCGCTGCAGGTAGTCATAGGTGTGTACCTGGCTATTGTCCATGGAGAGATGGGAGGTGTAGGGGATGTGTGTACAGTAGTATCATGCCACCTACCATGTGCCAGCAAGCAACCTATCAACAGACACCACTGTGGTGACTCTTAGGGTGAGAGTGACATGCATCAGCCAATCTTCTGGGTACCTCCTGCAAATGGCCACTGAGGTGATCTAGGTGACATGTATGCAACATGTATTACAACACATGGTTAGTGTCTGTGATGGAGACCTGTACCCTAGCATGTTCTGTTGACTGTGGTAGTGTAGTGTAGGAACCCGTGGCATGTGGTGCATACAGGGTGTTGTCTCCTATATGTGGCAGTTATAACACAGCTGGGCAGACATGTCAGTGTTAGTCAAGCATAGGTTGCCTGTACTTATCCAAGCTGGATACCTGCCATCTGCACATCTGTACAGGGACTGACAGATATCACCTTGGCAAGTAGCTATGCAGTAGGATGAATGTGTCGATAGATAGACATCTGACACCAATATGTATGTCATTACTACATGTTGGAAGCCCTCACTGACATGTGCTGTACAGACAGTAGTCTACAGTTACTTTCCACATTTCAGATCATTATCCAGTAGAGGATATATACTGTGACACAGCTCACACACCAGGAACATGGCAGTGAGGCCTCAGAGTCCAGCTATGCCTGCAGGGGTGCTTGTTGTCAGTACTACATTTGGGAAAGCACTGTCAACAGTAGTAATCCCATGATACACTACATTCCAGTTTGACAGCACGTAACCTGAGTTACTACCTATGTATGTAACACATTCACACAGATAACAGTGATGTACAGGTCCTGTAAACATGAGTGTCCCAGACATGGCAATCACACCCCTTGCTACTGTAATGACGGCACTTAGATGCGTGTTTTGTACATGACATTACATGCACTTATTATAGATGTCATTACTCTGCTATGTTATTAGACTGGGATGTGAGCACTAGTTACCAGGGCGCCATGTTTCGCAGGTGTCAGCATTAATGCAATATAACAGCTGAGCACATTTGCACACTGGTAAGCGAAGCCTACATGGTGTAAGCCCCCTTACATTTAACCATACTTAAGCACCACTTATGTTCACGCAAACCCATGCAAACTCACTTAAAGCTGATCAAACCTGCCTTAACCACTTTGTAACCAACAGCCCTTGTACTGCCCAGCAACAAAATAAACAGCCCTCACAGGTCTTGAACCCAGGACCCTGTACACTATAGTCACAACAATTAACCACTACACCATGACAGCTGTGAAGACAGTTGTTGTTTTTCCAATATATCTGTCAGTACACATATTGAATAGTATTGAACAATTGCTTTGACTTCCACAATTGTCTACTACTTTTTAGTGATATTACTGTTGCATCACATATGTTGTTATATCTAATTATAAAAATATCAGATACATACAGTGTGATACATCTGGGAAGGTATACACAACCGTAATGTTTACACATGACAAGGATATGGATATATACATATACATATGTAGATATATGTCTACATGTGCATACACATATATATTAATATATATATACATATATATATATATACATATATATATATATATATATATATATATATATATATATATATATATTTCTACACATCTGTATAGTGCATCATATATATAGCCATTTTTTAGATCTCGCTGTATATATATATATATATATATATATATATATATATATATATGTGTATATATATATGTGTATGCACATCCTATGTGTACAGATATACCTATTTATGTCGATATATATGTAGATATCCATAACTATATATGCATATATATCTATATATCTGAATATGTGTAGACATATATAGCTGTGTATCTGTATATATTTGAGTTTGTATACATATATATATATATGTACACACACACACACACACACACACACACACACACACACACACACACATATATATATATATATATATATATATATATATATATCCATATATGTATGGAGATATGTATATGTCTATATATCTATATAGATATATGGATATATGAATATATATATATATATATATATATATATATATATATATATATATATACACACACACACACACACACACACACACACACACACACACACACACACACATATATGTTTACCATATGCCCAGAAAATGGAGTGGAGTCCTTCCTCAGCACCAATAGTCCCAACCTCTTAGTGCAAGGGGATGTCATGTATGTATTGCAGGTATATATGTAGACTGTTGCTACTGTAACAGGGGTTGTCTTAACAGACATGTTATGTATGGGAGGTCACATCTGCTTTTGACATGTATGCCATTGTTTACTGACAGACATCCTAAGTACATCATAGTACAGTACCACTGCTAGCACAGTAATGATCCTGTGGACTACAGCAGAGATATTACCAATATATGTGGACAGTCTGGCACTCTGTGGTCAGTCCTGAGGTGTAAACAGATCCCCTTTGTGTGAGACATTTGGACCACGCCTAACAATGTGGATGTTAACAGCCATGTACATGGGTATATCACATAAATACTGGTCTACATATGCCCACACAGTCTATGCATTCACATGTGTCAGGACAGACTGGCGTGTAATACCTCGTGGTGCAAAGGTCACATGGCCACATACTACCCAGTAGTTAGTGACATACATCTCTACAGAATCCCACTGCTTTGTCAGAAATACACAACAGTTATGGTGGCCTGGCAGCAGTATGTCTTGCAAATAACTGGACATAACAGTACGCTGGGTAATTACACTAAGCTGCTAGGCATGTAACAAAGCACTGTGCAAACTACAGGCAGACTGCCACAACACTGGACTACATTTTGTATGGAGGAATACACATGTACCTGCAAATATAGCATGCTCTACACACATGTCACAGCACAGAGTAACAGACACCTGTGAGAAAGTGATACCCACAACCAATGTGAACACAGCCACAGCCACATATGGTATGCAAGCTTTATATGACACTGTATGGACTGTCTAATAAACACCATCCTCATATGTGCCACTCACACACAAACCCTACATAAACTGGGTCATGACAATGTGTGGTCTGATGCCTGTCTGTGGTATGGCACATGTGTGTGTTTGGCCCTACAGACATGTGAGCTGATAGGGTACCATACACTGAAGTAGCATGTAACATCAGACAGAACAGCACCAAGAACAATGGCATCTACCACAGTCTGTGCACAGGCCAAGGTACGTATGCGCAATGCACATACTGTCAACAATCACCATAAGTACACAGACCCCAGTACTGTACACACTACCACCGAATGCCCAGGTTATGTCCTTAGAAGTAACCCCTACTATACATAACATGTCTAGCAGCCTGATATCTGACTGACTTGTTATCAGGTATGATGTCAATAAATAATGGTGTACAGAACTTATGCACCTCTTACTGCATGACATATGTACAAAGGTTGACAGACTTGTGGCTGGAGCCACAATCACTGGGCCAATATTGGAATGTTGCTGTGATACCCTCATATATTTACTGTCGTACCAGGGTTTGTTGTGACATATGTCCTATGAGGGATATGAAGTCAATAACTCTCATGGCTGTCACCATGTACTGACTGCAATCCTCAGACTATGCTTCTGCAGTTGTAAGATAGGTGTTCTGTGAATAAGACAAGAAACATAAGACTCCACACACTGGCCATTCTGCAGATAACCCTACAGGTGGGAGTTTCCTCAAACACATAACACTGTCATGACAGGTATTAAATCATGTAGACCAGCCATATCCACATACACCCTGTTAAACCAACATTATTCCAAATGCAGAAGAGCAACTTACATTCTGTAGTCATGTCTGGCACATCCCCCTCTTTTTTGTTGGCCTGTCTCCAGTGTATTTTATTACAGGTAAATCCCAATACCATCTGTGATGCTGTTTTCCAAACAGCAAATTGAGGTCCTGCTCACAGTGAATGAAAAGGCCCAACACTCACAGGATGTTCCTAGATATTGGAGTGTGTTTCCATGCAATTGGATATGGAAATTTTACCACAGCTGTTCCACATGCAGTCAGCTAGAGGGGAACTGCAATTCGTGCAGAGGCCATCAGCTGGTCATGAGCATCACTTACAAAACACAAGCTGCTGCCTAAGCAAAGCAGGTGTACTTCTCCACATCCACCAGAGAGGGAGTGAGAGAGACAGACAGAGACAAAGTAAGTCAAGGAGGGTGTGGGAGAGTAAAAGCTAAGCATGTCTGTGTCACACACCTACCAGTAGGGGGTTTCAAACCCCTGACTGACTATGTATAGCTATCATATGTCTATGCAGTTATTGCATTCGCCACACAGCTTACATGTTGGGGAGCTGTCCAAAGGTTTATCTGATGGTGAGTGACATCTGCAACAGTGATAAAGGAGTGATAAGGTAGGTGTAGTTCACATGCCTGTCCACATGAGCAGGTGTCAATGTCAACACAGCTACACTCTCTCAGGGATACACACACATTAACACAGTTGGCAGAGTCAGGAATAGACTTCCTAACTAGCTAGTTTGCCACAATACAGTAATACGCAGGTATCACATGCACCACAGGGGTTATCCAGATGATATATGGGCAAAGGGTATGTGAAGGTGTCTGACATCAGACAGCATGCTTCAGTAGGCCAATGGGAGTTGTACTGAGTGTGAATGAGGTTGAAAGCATTATACTCCACACACACAGACACAGGGTGCCAGTACTGACATGAATGGATGCATTGCTTTACAGGTGTGTAGTGGATGACTGTGCCAAAAGGCTGTACAAAGCTAGGTGAAGGGTATATCAGGCCACATGCCAATGGTCTGCAGTTTGACATAGGGGTGTAGTGTCTGGATTGGCCCACACAGGTGGGTATTGTATTCAACATTTAGTCATCTGGGTTACTATTGTGTGTGGCTAATGCTGTGCAATGCTTGCCATGTATGTGCTCTATTGTCCATGACATGGACGGTGTCTGGGATGTGCACTCATCCCACATGCATGTTTAATGACATGTGCAACTGTACCTGGAGTGTCTGGCTCATGTTGTGTACACAGATTGTTATCATCAGATGTGCCAACCCCGGCCTCATGTGGCTGGAATTGGTAATGGAGTCCAGGTTGACCCTGCACCTACATTGATAGCATTATACAGGTATTACCTGGCGTCAGTGGCATCTGTCCAGACTGGGCATGTGTTTAAGGCATAGTATGTCCTTTGTGGGTCACATTTGATGGCACTACAGTTCTTGCAGGCATCCAGTGGGGAACATAGTGAAGGCACACTGTCTGCAATTATGTGCCTGTTGTAGTGATGGGACAGGGTGCCATGCCCTCTGTAGTCCTCTGCAATCACACCATGGTTACTATCTGTGGGCAACATACAGAGTACTACTAACAAAGTGGTTGTTGCCTAGGCAAGTGTGTTTGTGTATTAGACATGGATTGAGAGCATTCTCTGGGTACTACAAGGGTTGCCTAATTTGTTCGCCAGGCCTTGATGTCACATGTAGGAGTATGGATTGGCAACCCCAGCCTCTCTGCTGTTTGACATCTGTTATCCTTGTAAGGTGGACATTGGGACATATAATAGGACCATCATATAAGAAATTTGCAAAAATCACTCCACAATGAGTCCAGTTGTTGCACATTCCCAGCCACCTCCACACAGGATACGAATGACACACACAGACTCCAAGTCTCACAGTTTTCATGTCTGGTCATAGAACTTCTACCTAACTAGTTTATCACACTACAGTATTATGAGTTATAGGATGCACCACAGAGATTTCTGGACTACTCATTCTCCAAAGGTGTATTTCAAAGGGAATGACATCAGCAGGCTTGCCGAAGAAGGGCAATGGAGGTTGTATTGACTGTGAATGGCTTCAAAAGCATCGCTCCCTACACAGACAAACATTCACACTTGCCATGTCTGGGAATAGAACTCCTACCAAACTACTATATCACACTACAGCATTACACTGTCATAGGATGCACCACAAAGATTACTAGGTTATTCCTTCCCCAAAAGTGTTCCTCAAAATGAATGACATCAGCAGGGTTACCAAATAAAGACAATGGAGGTTGTATTGACTGTGAATGGCCTCAAAAGCATTGCTCCCTACACAGACAAACAAACACACAAACAGCCACACTTACCACATCTGGGATTAGAACTCACTCTTCTCTAACTAGGTTATCACACTACATCTTTACTCAGTTATAGGACATGCCACAGAGATTACCAGGCTACTCCTTTCCCAAAGGTGTATTTCAAAGGGAATGACATCAGCAGGCTTGCCAAAGTAGGGCAATGGAGGTTGTATTGACTGTGAGTGGACTCAAAAGCATTGCTCCCTGCACAGTCAACCAAACACACAAACATCCACACTTGCCATATCTGGGAATAGAGCTCCTATTTAACTAGTTTATCACACTACCACATTACACATGGACCACAGAAATTGCTGGGCTATTCCTTCCCCAAAGGTGTATTTCAAAGTGAATGACAGCAGGCATGCCAAAATAGGGCATTTGAATTGTAGTGGGTGTGACTAGCCTAAAAAGCATTGATCCCTACACAGACAAACACACACACACACAGTTGCCATGTCTGGGATTAGAACTCCTACATAACTAGTTTATCACACAACAGCATTACACAGTTATAGGGCACACCACAGAGATTACTGGGCTACTGCTTTCCCAAAGGTGTATTTCAAAGTGACTGACATCAGCAGGCTTGCCATAGTAGGGCAATGGGGAGGAGAGTGTGTGTGCATGTGCCATAACCCATTCATCTAGAGGCAGACACACCACACTTAGGTATACACAGATTTATATTCCACAGGTACATGTATACAACTGCTAGATGACTACTGCCTTGTACAGCCATGTTGTACAGTTAGCACTAGAACCACAGAGTCTATAATGCTGAGGGATTCCAGAGGCAAATTTCTAAGGTGAGTGGTATTTACACATCATGTGGTTGTAGCCATTTCACTGTGTGCTGGGTGGGACAGGCCTCATGATGGAAGTCTCTTTGTCACTGTCACTCTCTTCCACACATCTATGTATGTGTACTTTTGGCATATTATAGTGTGCTGTTCTTGGATATATGTGTGTATTCCTATCCAATGTGTGTGCAAAGCATGAATGGTTCATACTGAGGAGTGTATGTGCTAACATCTGCAACTGTCAGATATGTATGGTCCACTGTTGTTGCCAGACATGGGCTTCATTTCTTTAAGTGTGGGAGCATGCCCAATATGACCTTCTGTATTGAATGTGTGAATCCATTCCAGGTAGATTGTACTCCAGTGCAGACTTTTGTGTTTTACACCTAGAGCTAGCAAACTGTTTCTGGAGGTTATCTATAGATTAGTTGACAATATGGGGTCAAAATGGCCAAGGGATAGTGGGTTACTGTAGGTAATTGTGTCTGTGCTGCTTCTGCTACATGGTCCTGGTGTTAGCAGAGATATTCAGATGTGTACTGTTATACAAAGTGATGTTTTATGTCATCAAGTACTGTCAGGTAGACATATTTGCTCGCAGTGATGTTCTGGGGAACACAGGATGAATGCAGCTGTGTCCAGTATTGTGGTCAAATGCCTACATATTCTTGCAAACTCATGCCATTCTGGAGGGGGCGCTGCAGACACTTGCAGCTGGGTCTGTTTAACTGGTTTAGCACCTTGGTACAGTGGTGGTAGAGGATCCCATACTTGTACATCCATCGATGTAACAGTATGGCCTCATCTTGCTGTGGCAATACCTCACAGCTGTACAGATTTACACAGGTTACCCAGAGGCAGGGGTCATAAGTCAGGACATTACCCCTATTGTGGTTTACGAGCAAGTTTATAAGCCACCCATTCTTGTGTTTTCAGCCAGGGATAGTATGTGCGCACGGCAGTTTCAGACTTTGTAAGCTCCATGCTGCCCATGCTCCCACCCCCCCCTATTATTCTATCCTCTTCCATACATTATGCAAACATTCTGTGATACTTTCCCTATAGTTATCACTTCATCACAGCAGTATATTGGTGTTGGTCCACAGTTCATGCAGTAGGACATGGTGGACATGTTATTGTGGTTTTTCCACATGGCCTTGCATATGGGTTCTGTGGACTGTGTTATGATGTTATTTGGGAGTCCATGACATAACCTACATTGGCAGTACAGGTGAGACACAGGCTTTTGGCAGAGGACTGTAGGTCATTTGGTAGTGATGCAGGCCAGCTGTAGCAGGCCGTTGCATTTTGTCAGTCCTACAGTCCCAGACTACAATACAGTATATTCCCCTGGGCTGACAGGGTAAGTGTGCTAGGTGTTCATGCCAATACTTTCTGTCAGTATTGATCCAGTGGTGTTGATGCTGGCAGGGTGTTGCTTACAGCTAGGGACACACCTGCATGGGACACCTGCACTGCATGCTGCATTCTTTTGCTATTGCCATAAACAGGTGGAGGTCAAATTGTACTCATTCCCAACAGCAGGGATAAGACCGGAGAGGTACCTGTGGGTGATGGTTGGGTGAGCTGGGTGCATGTGTGCTATGGACACTACTTGCATCTGACTCATAGATATGCATGGGACATTCCACTTATGATGGCTTGTGCAGGGACATCAGCTGTTTCTCAATACATCATTCCTACAACCTTTGTGGTCTGCGAGTGTTTGGCCAGATGACATCAGTATTCCCTACTACAAGCCCAGATAATGTGCTGCAAACTTGTACGTACAGTTCCAAGGGTGTGTCCATTTAACAGTTACACATTATACACTGCCTGGGGTACTTCCCCCTATGTACTGTTTGTATATCTGGCTCGACAGTCATGTCATGTGCATCTTTCATATGGTGGCACATAGTACTTCCAAACATTTACAAGGGCTTACTGCTATAATGTGTTATACTCGGAAGCATTGTGTTTGGCACTGCAGTTGTGAGGACTTGGCCTTGTCATCGGCAGTACTGGGCAATGGCCACCAGGACAAACCTCACCATGCATAAATACTGACCACTCTCACACAATATAAACTACACACACCAACCTAACACACGCAGACCTGCATATTGTACACATGCTACAGTCTATCCTGCTACCTTGGCCAGCTCAGGTAATCTGTGCTCCACTGGTATTATACCTACACATAAATGTTACTACATTTCTACATAGGATTGGGTGGCACACCTGTGTGTTACTACGTGTCTACATAGGACTGGGGGGGGGGCACACCTGACTGTTACTACATTTCTACATAGGATTGTGAGGAACACACCTGCGTGTCACTGCATGTCTACACAGGAATGGTGGACATACCTGACTGTTACTACATTTCTACATAGGATTTGGAGGGGTGCACACCTGACTGTTACTACATTTCTACACAGGATGGGGGCACACCTGTGTGTTACTATGTGTCTAAATTGGAATTGGAGGGCACACCTGACTGTTACTACATTTCTACATAGGATAGGGGGGCACACCTGACTGTTACTACATGTCTACATTGGATTGGGGGGGCACACCAGACTGTTACTACATTTCTACATAGGAATGGGGGGGGCACACCTGACTGTTACTACTTTTCTACATAGGATTGGGGGGGCACACCTGACTGTTACTACATTTTTACATTGGATTGGGGGGGCACACCTGACACTTGTACACATTTGCTATGACTGTACTGGTATGCCAGGTACTCCATTTAATTCTGTATTCTAACTTATCATGCTGGCTAGAGGCATATCAGTGTACTACAGGTCTTAGGTTTGATCGACCTACATAGTTTCTGACTTCTTACCCTTCAGAACTAACATCCCACTACCTGACCTGTTGTAGTCTGTCTGTGTAGGTCTGGGGTGGTTACCCATAGCCATCATTCAGAGGCCTTAGCACAGCCTTTGTTTGTGTTTGTCTACACCTGTCCTGCTGGCTGAGACTGTTGTTGGGTGTGTGAGCCTCCCTGACTGGCATGTGTGTGTCATATGGACAGATGTGGCCCAGCACATTTCCTGCAGTGGGTTTTGTCACCATGTGTAGACTGGCTACTATGGTGACACCAGTATTTGTTACAGATCTCATGCTGCCACTATAGATGTCTACTATCTTCTGGCATCCCAATCAGCCACCCGATTCCCTTGCATGCTCACATCCATACCATAGATACAAGTAACAACACATACTACTCCATTTGGCAATTGGTAGGAAGAGTGATTTATCTTGTGGCTGTGCCAGTATTGAGGATGGGGCTGGAGGGCTGCCTATGTTGGATGCACATAGCACACTCCCTATACATGTTTGAGCATAGGTAGTCTCACATTTGGCATCCCTTTTACTGTATTTACGAATCAGAGATAGGTGTCATTCCCTGGGTCCCTACTGTGTCAGTGTATGTGCTATGCATTGCCTGTTTGCCAAGGCTAGGGCATACTGGGCACGTCTCCTTCTGCCTACTGGGACAGACTCAGGTTGTTCCTCCTCTGAGTCACTCTTTGCCTGTGCAGGCCTTGGCAATGGTGGGTGGCTGTGTGGCCCTGCCCCATGCTGTTCCTGCTGCAGCTGTTTCCACAGGATCATATTGTGTAGCATGGCACATACAATGACAATGTGAATACATGTAGCTGGTGAGTACTGCAAGGCTCCTCCGGATGTGTCCAGGCACCAGATCCGTGGCTCGAGCATCCCAAAGACATGCCCTATTATAATTCTGGTCTGTGCGTGTGCCTCATTATGGAGTTCTTGTTCATGTTTGTGTCTGTGTGCATTTCTGATGGATGTCATCAGCCACGGCTCCAGTGTGTAACCAGTATCCCCCACTTGGTGACCATTAGGGATGTCCCCATTGGCAAAGCTCTGGTATAGCTGCGTCAGATGCCAGATGTGGGAGTTGTGATAGCTTTCAGGGCAGCCAGCAGACGCATTCATTATAATGGCCTGGGCATTGCACACAACCTGGCAGTTGATGGAGGGGAAGCCCTTGCGGTTGATGTAGACTCTACCCTGCTCACCGGCTGGTGCTATGATGCATATGTGCCTGCAGTCTATAGCACCCACTAACTCAGGGTATTCTGCTATTTGGTGGAAGAGATGCACATTGCTGGCCAACACCTCACGGGTGTTGGGGAAATATACGTGCTCACCATCATGTGCTGACATGGCATCCAGGAACTGGTGGAGTACCCTGGATGCTGATGTCTGTGAGATACCCATGATATCCCCAGTTGGCCTTTGGAAGGTACCTGTGGCTAGTATTCTTAGGCCTACACATACCTTGATATCCACTGGGATGGGTTCCCCTTTGTTAGTTCTGTGTGTCAGGCGTGACCAGCACAGCTCAACAATTTAAATACACTTAAAAAAAGATACTTGACTAATAAAAGCAAGAAAAATGATGCCAGAAGCTTAAAACACCACCAATTTATTGTAAGCGCTTTCGTGCAACTGAATTTACTGCACTTCCTCAGACAAAAAAATCCTTCCAAAATAGTTCTTAAATAGTATATCACATCAATTACATCACAATATTCAATTAACTATTTAAAAATTTAAAGAACCAGATTTTAATAAAAAACATTTAAGCTAGTAAATTACTAAACATCTATAAACAATTTGTTGGCATCCTTTTTCTTGTTTTTACAGCTCAACAATTTGCTGTAGGCGGTCCCAGTCCACCCTATAGCGCTCCACTATCTCCAGCTCATGTAGCCCCTGGTAGGTTACCCTGGGTCTGTACGCTCTTCTCCTCACTGTGGGTTGGTCAACAGCATTCTCATCCTCACCACACTCAGCCTCTTCCACATGTTGATGTATGATAGCTACTCCAGCCCCTATCATTTTGTTGTTTTTGTTTGTTAAAATTTCCCCACTTGTATACACTGGTGGTGTAGAGTATGTGGGAAAAGCCAGAGGGAAAGGTGTTTGCATAGTTTATAGTAGCGTTCTGGGCTGGGATGCTGCATGTATAACTGGCTGATTCTGATACATTTCACCTGCCAACTATGCTAGTTTTCCTTGATTACCTTCCTACTGCTGTTTTCCCTTCCCATTGCCTTCCTGTTTAAGCCCAGGGGTGCACCGCACACACAGTACTCAAATGTGCACAGAGCTGCTATTTCCTGGCTTAATTTTATTTTCCTTTAAAACTCTGTGCACAGCATGCACACCTGCTTAGGCAATGTAAAGATTCCTAGGAAGCCTCAGACACTCAGACACACCCCCTTGCTAAGGTAAGGGCAAACCCAAGCCACAGGGCTCCAATCCACTTACAGTATGCCTGACACACACCCCTATGATGTCAGTTAACTCTTAGGCTTGAACCATGCTGTTCCTGCACTTACACTGTTGGGTGCTGACTAGCATTGAGGGAAAATCTGGGATTTAGTACCATTCCCCTCATTTGCATAGGATTGCCTGCTAATGCATAGTTACAGGTCCCACACTGAGCCTCCCCCCCTAGCAACCACTATTCACTGGCCATGTTGTCTTTTTCCTGCTATTGAGTATAATGGCAAAATAGTGATTTTGGTTAGAATGCTTATTTCAGGTTAATTTTTATATTTTTGGCCCTATCCCGTTTGCGTGCCGCTGCCCTACACTTAAACAGCCGAAATTGGATAAAAAAAAAATGTTATTTTTTTTTATTTTTGAAACTGTTTTCCATGTCACTGACCATATATTTGGCCATTGGTATGGTTTCCCATAACAGACAGATTCATAACCCAGAGGCTCCCTTCACTCTGGAATAAAATCCCAGTCCAGGTTAGGCAGAGTCCGTCATTGACTCTCTTCCAGAGGAATCTTGATGAGTGGATGGGAGATCATAGGTTTACCCCGGGTATCAATTCTGTGTCACTATTAGACAGAGGCACAGTATACTAACCTCGAAAAAGGGCATAGCAACATTAATTTAAAATGGGTGGCGAAAGCCAAACACACTCTGGCTAAGCTTATAAATGCCCTAGGGCAGATAGCTTAGTATGAACCTATGAACCTATACACACTCTATTTGGAGCTGTCATTGCTCCGTTTTGTAGTTTGCAGAAATGTACTCGGTTAATAACCAAGTACATTTCTACACACTACACTATTCCTGCACAGTCGGCTGACAGTTTCCTGAATCACAAATTCACCTCATTTGCATGGTTTTCACCTGCAAATGGGGTAATTTGCATACAGGAGCTGCATCCGTGCAGGTATAGTGCATGAGCGCTCATACACATCCCTGCAGCTTATTCCTGGATTGCACAGCAGCCATATTGCCTCCTGGAGCTCCTGCACTGTTCCTGCACACCGTGCAGAACTTGCTGAATCTGGGAGATGGACTTAGCTCTTTCATGCTAAAGCCAATGTAGATCAAGGCTAAATTTTTCAAACATGGCACATGCTACCACACAACTCATGGGCATCACCTTATCAAAATAAAATTTACCTTGCAGTTTCATTCACAAAATCAGCCAAAAGCAACCAGAATGCTGACTAACATCTACATTTTATAACCAGGAATCACTGAATGACCTAATCACTTTCTCTGCTTCATACAAGGATGAATATAGAATTGAAAAGTTATCCCTGTCAATATGATGAGTCACTGAATCACCCTCAGGGAATGTCATATGATGTATGAGGTGGTAATCCCCTGGAGACTTTTTGGGAACTAAACCCATTGGTGATACTCTAAAAACCACAAATGGAAGGACATCAAAGGGGACTGATATCTCAGCTGCCAACTCTCTATCCAACAATACCTGAACCATCTTGTTATTTCCTTTAACAGACTTCAAATTCAGATTTTTTTCTTGAACCACTAACTTTGGATTTAACTGAAAAACAATACCTAAACATGTCCAGTAATTCCTGAGCCACTAACTGCTGAGGGTATGCCTCTATGATTTGTTAATAAGAGAATGACCCAGTTGTTTGGCCAACCCCTGTTTAAGAAGGTATAGCTGGCATGGCACTCCTAGGACCTCCCTTTGCCCCTTCCTCTTACTTCTCCACCATTTCCCAACCTAACATTCTTATCCACTGCTAACCTCAGCACTTCCTTTTTCCAACACTTGACTGCAGGATGCCCACCCTCATACTGGGTACATATATGTGAGAACTGACAAGTAAGTCATGTAGACTTATCCTCATTAAATGCCCAGTGAGATTTAGCCTTAACTACAGAGCCCTCTGGAACCTCCTTAACTGAAACTCCCTGCCCTATCCAGCATAGTTTCCATTCAGATATCTGGATGCCTGTTTTCCCACATCAAAGACTTGTCAACAGCCTTCAACCTGTGGAAACACTAATCATACTAAAGCCATGCACTTCCCCCATGCTTCCATAATCATTAAAAATAAGAAAGCAGCATCTACACCTGTTGTGTTTTGTTCTCAAAAATGACAGCCATGATGTACATAAAACCCACAATGTAGTTATCCCACATTCTTATCCAGTAGCTCTCTCCTCCCTTCTATCAAAAAGCGGCCAGTGCTGTTGTAAGATCTCTAACCCCCAGAGCCTCTGATTCAGCTACTCTGTGCTCCATCAACATCTATAAGATCAAAAACATCAACAAAGTCACCCTGCTAAATCATCTCTTTCACCACTTAAGGAATATGAGCAGTAATGAAAACTGCACTAATAACCACTCCTTCAGTGTGGCTTCCCTGATGACTCAACCCAGTTCTTGCGTCAACGACTTGTAACAATTCACCTGATGCCACTGTCCTAGGCTAAGGGGTAAAGTCTCTACATTTCAATACATTACCCTGGTCAAGACTCTCCCTAACATTCATGTAAAAAGTAATTCATCCTACTCCCCTACTTTGACCTAACCTTCCACCTCAAGCAAACTCTGTAACCTAGTCCTATCACCTGCACTTAAATCCTGCACTAGGATAAACAGATCAACATATGACAGTATATTAATTTTACCCAAAAAATAAATGGAGCCAACACAAATCCTGTGTGAAAAACAGTGAATTATAAACTACACATAAGAAACAAAATATCCAAATTAACTTCAGACCGGTTTCGGCTATGTAGCCTTCCTCAGTGAGCAGAAAAAACATAAGACTTCCCTCCAGCAATATATATATATATATCCATACATTAGCCAATAGGCACATCATACATCAGTTCAAAAAACTTAATTGCCTTAATTAGAAATACTTGTTAAGGCCTGGTGGAAATAGTGCCCCTAGCTTGATAATCCACTTTGTTTCTTTTAGGTTTAATATTTTATGTAAACCAGCCCTGTCATTTGTTTTCCTTGTGATACAATCAATGATAGTGAATCTAAAAATATCAGTCATATGGGAGCAAATGAGTTTATACAATGTACTGGATTGTTTGTGATTCGTGATATCACTCAGATGTTCACTAATTCTCATTCTCAAGGGCCTAGATGTTTGTCCCACATAAAAAGCATGGCATGAACAACTAGCCAAATAAAGCACCCAGTTTGTACTGCAATGGCCAAAGAAGGAGAGGTCATACACTTTTGGAGTATTTTTACTGCTAAAACTCGTAGTTTTAAAGACCATTGAACAATGTGAGCAATGGCCACAGGGACTGCAACCAACCAATTTACCCCCTGTAATGATCCTCTGAACCAGCATCTTTTCCTGATCCTGCCACCTTTTATAGTGGCTGAATAATGACCAAAAGGATCGTCCCTTTCTGAAAGAATAGGAACAATTTCCTCCCAAAAAATCCGCAAGCAAACCCTCACCCTGTAGAATATTCCAATGCCTGGAGATAATATTCATAAAGGATTGCGTATTCTTGCCATAAGTGGTTATCAACCTTATTTGATTCCTGTTGTCAATCTTATGTCCCCTGTAATGTAATAAATCAGATCTCTCCTGTTGATTAGTAAACTGGCACGCCCTACATATGTCACCAACCCTATACCCCCTGTGCTTAAATCTGGCAGACAGGTCCACCTTAATGCGATCGTAGGAGGAGGAACTAGAACAAATTCTCTTGACCCTAAGAAATTGAGATTTGGGGATATTCCTGATGACATGTTGGGGGTGGAAGCTGGATGCATGTAATAAGGTGTTATACAGAGGAAATTTGCGAAATACTTCAGTCTCCACAGTATTAGATGGGGTACGTTGTACTAAAACATCCAAAAATGTGATCTCATGTTTATGCCATTTCACCTTAAATGCAATACCCCACTTGTTTTGATTCAAATATTACACAAAATCTGCTTTCCACACTACCCAGCAGTCATCAAGATATCTCCTCCAAATATCAATTTAATCAATATAAATATTGTGAGATCTGTCATAAATAAGTTCTTCCTTCACGTCCGCCATAAATAGTTTGGCATATATGGGAGCAAAAGATGCCCCCATAGCTGTACCTTGAATCTGCCACACACATTGCTGTTGAAAATAGAACACAGTTTTATTAAGAACGTGTTCGACTAAACAGACCAGAAAGGAATTAAAACTCAGTCTTTACAGTTCTTCTCTATTCAACCAATATTGAAAGGCAGTCAAACCCGCCCAATGGGGAATACTTGTATAGAAAGAGGTGACATCAAGGGTGCATAGCAGCCAGTTTGACTCAAGTTGGAGATCTGATATAATGGCTAAAAATGAGGTCGTATCTTGGATACGAGCACGTATATGTGACAACAAAGGTTTCAAATATTGAGTGAGGAATTCAGAAAGGGGTTTAGTCAAGAAACAACTGCCTGAAACTATCAGCCCTGCTGGAGGATTAGTGGCATCCTTGTGAATTTTAGGCAATAGGTATAGATATTACTGTTTAGGATAATCCACCTTCAAATGATACCCAATGTCCTTAGAAATAATCCATTCCTCAACTGCCAAATCCAAAAATTGATCAGCTTCTACCTTACATTTTGCTGTAGGGTCTAGATGCATAACCATGTAGTGTCGGTTATCAAAAAGTTGTTGTTGTGCTTCCTAATAGTATTTGGTCCAGTCCTGTACCACAACAGCTCCTCCCTTGTCCGCCGGCAAAATTACAATATACCTATTAGGTTTAAGTTCTTCAATACATTTCCTCTCAACCCTAGTGATGTTATCCCTGATTAAACAATCCTTGCCAAAATTTGGATATAAATCTTTTAATACTTTATTCTGAAATGCAGAAACAACTGGAGATATAGGTGGTTTAAAGGCTGAATCCCGAAACCTGAAAGGTCTAACATCATCATTGTCATCCTTATCCTGAAAAACAAAAGTAAGTTAAGTAAACGACAGAAATCTGTCACATCAGGGACAAAAAACTAGGAACAAAGCTCAATCCTTTATTAAGAACATTTATTTGTAAATCCGTCAGTACAAGCGAGGAGATGTTGTGCACATTATTGCTACATATTACTTCTGAACCATAATTTTGAGAATCCCTTCTAAATCTGGAGGGCCTTTTGTGCTTCCTCCCCCCTCTCCTAGGCTTGGGCCTAAAGAGTGATTCAAATTATTGCCCAAATAATTTCTCTTAGATACCGGTGACCTATCCATGTGGCTGCCTTCCCTCTCAGTATTAGAGGACGTGCCTTCACCAGAGGTAGCTAAATCCCTATTCCTCTTTTTAAGAATAGATTTTGGCCTTCTGGGTCTGGAGTTACCAAATCTCTGATTTGGGGTCACAAAATTGACATTTGTACGGATATCAAAAGGTCTCACCTATCAAAATCTGCCACATCCCTATTAAAGTTTTTCATTTTCTGCTCCTTGAAATTATTCTCAAGCTCCAGAAGATTCTTATTTAACTGATTTAAGCCAGAGGGATAACAAGAAAGGTTCTGATACTTCTGAACCTCAAAACCAAATTCTCACCTTCAAGAGTATGTTGTTGTACCATTCTCTCATAGTATGCTGTCAACACATTAAGAAAACCCATTGAAGCTTGTTGTTGAACTGCAAGTGCCGATCCTTGGGGTCATTATTCAGCCATTATAAAAGGTGGCAGGATCAGGATAAGATGCTTGTTCAGAAAACCATTACAGAGAGTAAATTGGATGGTTGCAGTCCCTGTGGCCATTGCTCACATTGTTCAAGGGTCTTTAAAACTATGAGTTTTAGCAGTAAAACTATGAGTTTTAGCAGTAAAAATACTCCAAAAGTGTATGACCTCTCCTTCTTTGGCAATTGCAGTACAAACTGGGTGCTTTATTTGGCTAGTTGTTCATGCCATGCTTTTTATGTGGGACAAACATCTAGGCCCTTGAGAATTAGAATTAGTGAACATATGAGTGATATCAGGAATCACAAACAATCCAGTGTGTTGTATAAACACATTTGCTCCCATATGACTGGTATTTTTAGATTCACTATCATTGATTGTATCACAAGGAAAACAAATGACAGGGCTGGTTTATATGAAATATTAAACCTAAAAGAAAAAAAGTGGATTGTCAAGCTAGGGGCACTATTTCCACCTGGCCTTAACAAGTATTTCTAATTAAGGCAATTAAGTTTTTTGAACTGATGTATGATGTGCCTATTGGCTAATGTATGTATATATATATATATATATATATATATATATATATATATATATATATATATATATATATATATTGTTGGAGGGAAATCTTATGTTTTTTCTGCTCACTGAGGAAGGCTACATAGACCAAAACTGGTCTGAAGTGAATTTGGATATTTTGTTTTTTATGTGTATTTTATAATGCACTGTTTTTCATACAGGATTTGTGCTGGCTCCATTTATGTTTTGGGTATACTGTTGTTTGGGCTGTTGCACTAGCTGTACTGGCGGGTTGGTTTGCTGTTTTAGTATATTAATTTTCCCTCAATGTCTCTAATCATGGAATCTCTATTATGTCTTTTAATTATCTTATTAGAATTGTCTTAGGTCTCATTGATCACAGACTAATTTATGTAACAAATAATGTGACTAATGAGTTCTTCCTCACATGTTTTCTCCAACTCATGTTATTGTTTTTCATTGTACTCTGCTATGAAACATGTATTCAATGTTTTTCTCATTACAACATTTTTTTCACTCCGATGTTGTGTTGTGTTGCACGATACTTTGTGATTCAACATATCTGTAATTGAGTTTGAAACATTTCCCCCCTTGGACCTCTGTATGACCTTTTTACTCATTGTTTTAGTTTGTTAGTTGGGATATTTTGTAGATACCCTAATGTTTATGGATATCAGATGGGTACGACAACCCTGTGTTTCCAAAAGTCAAGCATTCCTCTTATGCTGTGCTGATGATGCCATAAGAAGGCAGAAACATGCATGTCCACAGCTAGAGGTGTTTGGCTTTATTGGCCTGAAAGTGTCCATAAATAGACTTAACCATAAAAGTACAACAAAAAGTCATGGGCATTCAGAATTGCCATTTAGCTGAAACACCTGATATCCTTAAAGGGTTATCTGCATATATCCCATGTTGCCTCTGATACAAGAGGTTTAAGGTATCACGCAGTGGAAAGTCTAGCTTTGCTAGATTTTTCTTTTTGTGTTTTTTAACCAATTGGTTTTCCTGTGTGACATTTTTACTCATTGTTTTAGTTTGCCCCTTGGACCTCTGTGGAAAATGGGCACTTTTTGGTCCAGTCAGACTTTTCCCGTAAACAAATGTCAAATAAAATAATTAAATATTAGCTGCTTCCCATATGAGCATCATCCACATTACCTACCCCAGGCTTCTGCACCAATAGTGCCATAACAATAGTTCACCCTGCTGACTTTCTAGTTCTTCCGACTTTTGATCCTGAGGCCACTGTCACCAGCTAGATCACCGGGCTTCTTCTTTTTCATTTTCCTGTTGATAATCTAGCCTGGAGAGCCTCCTGTAATGTCTGCCTCGACTACATACCCTCTGAAACAGTTCCTCTGTCTCTGAGACTGTATCCTGCTTTCTCTGAGTCAGATCCTCTGGATGTAATATTCTGAAACAAAAGAAAAAGACCAGTGAACATTCAACTGCTATGATAAATCTCCTTAATTACCATACTGTGCTAAATTTCAAACCCTTATAGCTAGCTGCAAATGGTTTTCTCGTCTGTGATCACTGCGAACATGCTGTTTTGCCCATCTATTGCCCCTTACTATTTTGACTAATCCACTTCCCCTGACCTGACTAACTTAAGGAACAAAGACCAGACACTAATGACACATAATATGATCCCCAGAGGACTGCCCTGCAATTCTCTGCTGTGTTACCTTCCTAAAATATCCCAAAATCCCCTGACAAAACTGCCTTAAGATCTTAAAGGACTGCCTAGAAACATAGCAATTCATACCTCCTACCCATGCACAAAGGAAGAATCTAGCGAAAATAGCAACACCAAACCAAGTCTAATCTTAAGTCAAGCCAGTGAAACAAAGACAGATGTACTGTCCTAAAATGACTATAGCTTTCAATTACACAGACACAAGATGGCAAACAATTGTAGACTATTTCTGTTACATGCTTAGTCCATCTCTGCCAGTGACCATGGATGACAACCAAACCCTGTATCTTGTGTATTTCTGCTACATGCTTAGTCAATCTCTGCCAGTGACCATGGATGACAACCAAACCCTGTATCTTGTGTCTGTGAGGTAAACAATATACCCATTATACCAATGCCCCCCTTTGCTGGGAATATGTGTCATTTTTATCTATATCAATAATATATGTGTGTGTGTGTATGTGTATATATATATATATATATATATATATATATATATATATATATATATATATATATATGTGTGTATATTACATATATATATATATATATATATATATATATATATATATATATATATATATATATATATACGGGTTCACTAGATAATCTTGAAATACTGAAATGTCAGCAAAGCCTACATGGTGTAAGAGCCCTTATGTTTAACCATATGTAAGCACCACTTAGTTTCACGCAAACCCACGCAGATGCACTTAAAGCTGCTCAAAACTGGCTTAACCACTCTGTATCCAACAGTGGGTTGGGAGGGTGGCCTAATGGTTAAGGTGTTTGCCTTACAAACACAAGGTGCAGGGTTTGAGTCTCACAAGGGATAATTGGCTAGGCTTAAAATTGTTCTCAAGGGCAGATAGCTTAGTACTAATCTATGAACCTATGAGCCCTTGTTCTGCCCAGCAACAAAGTAAACAGCCCTCGCAGGTCTTGAACCCAGGACCTTGTACACTATAGTCACAACAGTTAACCACTATGCTAACACTATACCCATTATACCAGTGCCCCCCCTTTGCTGGGAATATGTGTCGTTTGTATCTATATCAATAATATATGTATGTGTGTATATATATATATATATATATATATATATATATATATATATGGGTTCACTTGACAATCTCAAAATAGTGAAATGTCAGTGAAGCGTACATGGTGTAAGCACCGTTATGTTTAACCATAAGTAAGCACCACTTAGCTTCACACAAACCCACTCAAACGTGCTTAAAGCTGATCAAAACTGCCATAACCACTCTGTATCCAACAGCCCTTGTTCTGCCCAGCAACAAAGTAAACAGCCCTCGCAGGTCTTGAACTCTATACACTATAATCACAACAGTTAACCACTACGCCATGCCAGCTGTGAAGACAGTTGTTGTTTTTCCAATATATCTGTCAGTACACATATTGAATAGTATTGAACAATTGCTTTGACTTCCACAATTGTGTAGTACTTGTTATTGATATTACTGTTGCATCACATATATCTAATTATACACATATCAGATACATATGGTGTGATACATCTGGGAAGGTATATACAACTGTAATGTTTACACATGACAAGTATATGGATATATACCTATGTAGATATATGTCTACATGTACATGCACATATATATTCATATATATGTATTTCTACACATCTGTATGGTGCATCATATATATGGCCATTTTTAGATCTCTCTGTTTATATATATATATATATATATATATATATATATGTGTGTGTGTGTGTGTGTGTGTGTGTGTGTGTGTGTGTGTGTATGCACATCCTATGTGTATAGATATACCTATTTATGTTGATATATATATGTAGATATCTATAAATATATGTGCATACATATCTAATTAGATAAACCTATTTATGTTGATATATATGTAGATATCCATAACTATGTGTGCATATATATCTATATATCTGTATATGTGTAGACATATATAGCTGTGTATGTGTATATATTTAAGTTTGTATATGTATGTAGATATGCATATGTGTATTTATATCTATATAGATATATGTATATATATATATATATATATATATATATATATATATATATATATATATATATACATATATATATGTTTACCATATGTCCAGAACATGGAGTGGAGTCCTACCTCAGCACCAGTAGTCCCAACCTCTTAGTGCAAGGGGATGTCATGTATGTATTGAAGGTATATATGTAGGCTGTTGCTATTCTAACAGCGGTTTTCTTAACAGACATGTTGTGTGTGGGAGGTCACATCTGCTTTTGACATGTACGCCATTGGTTACTGATAGACATCCTAAGGACATCATAGTACTGTACCACTGCTAGCACAGTAATGATCCTGTGGACTACAGCAGAGAAATGACCAATATATGTGGACAGTCTGGCACTCTGTGGTCAGTCCAGAGGTGTACACAGATCCTCTTTGTGCGAGACATGTGAACCACTCCTGACAATGTGGATGTTAACAGCCATGTACATGGGTATATCACGTAAATACTGGACTACATATGCCCACACAGTTTATGCATTCACACATGCCAGTCTGTCCTGACACATAATACCTTGTGGTGCAGAGGTCACATGGTCACATACTACCCAGTAGTTAGTGACATACATCTGTACAGAATCCCACTGCTTTGTCCAAAATACACAACAGTTATGGTGGCCTGGCAGCAGCATGTCTTGCAAATAACTGGACATAACAGCACACTGGGTAATTACACTAAGCTGCTAGGCATGTAGCAAAGCACTGAGCAAACTACAGGCAGACTGCCACAACACTAGACTACATTTTGTGTGAGGGAATACACATGTACCTGCAAATATAGCAGGTTCTACACGCATGTCACAGCACAGAGTAACAGACATCTGTGAGAAAGTACATACCCACAACCAATGTGAACACAGCCGTAGCCACATATGGTACAAAAGCTTAATATGACACTGTATGGACTGTCTGATACTTCAAGGATTCCTTCATATATCACAAATATTAAAGACTTTAAATCTTGGATAAATTCTGAATTTCAGATTTTCTTAGAGATTAATTATAAACCTGAAGCAAACACAATTATGGTTTGGGATTCTCTTAAGGTCTATCTATGTGATAAAACCATTAGCTGGTACAAAAATAAAATTAAAGAATGAGACTCAGAGTTACAGCAACTCCAAAATCAAATATTATCTCTTAAATCTAATAAAGACTTAATTGCTACAGATAAGAAGAAGAAAATAGAAGAAGCAAATAAGAAATACAATGAAATAGTATCCCATAAAACTAATATAGCTATGGTGTTTTTAATTTGAGGGTAATGACGTAGATTTAATTATTCCTGTGGTAGTGAATGATAGTACTGAAATCAAGTTGAAGAGAGGATTCAAGACGTTGAAGGTTATTGGAGCATTTTTAAATACACTAGTTGTCTGATTAAGAGATTGTGTTAGCATGAGAGTAGTAAGGGGGCGGAGCCAAGATGGCCAACTGATAGCAGCAGTTTTTCAGAGCTCCATGAAACTTGTATAAAAAACAGGAAATAACTTATTTTATTTTAGCAAAAATACTTAGAATTGATAGATGAAAGTAAAAACTATATTATTAGTAACTTTAGTGAATTTAGGAAAGTTTTTTCCTGTCACATTATAAAGGAGAATATATCATTTGTGGAGATGAGTACTTCGAAGACTTCTCATTCTGACATGGCTTTAAAAAAAGAAATGCAGTTTGTGACATCTGCTCTACAAGAACTCTCACTAAAAATGGATGATTTGAAGGAGAATTTACAAAACGTCAAGGAAAATTGTCAGAAACAGATAGATTCTCTCAAGGAACTTATACAGCAGCATCAATCCAGAATAACACACTTAGAAGCATCCCTGAATGATCTTGATGGAAGACTGAAGGAAGAAGAAAGCCAGAAAGATTTTCTCATCAAACAAAACATTTGGCGTCTCAATAAGTGGATGACCTGGAAAACAGGGAGAGAAGGTCAAATATAAGGATTTTTGGCATCCCTGAGAGAGCTGAAGGAGAAGATATCATGTCTTTCCTGAATGCCTGGATTCCAGAGATTTTAGATTTAATGGAGGTTCTGTCCTTTGGTACTGAAACAGCTCATAGAGCTTTAGGAAAGCCAGTGTCAACATCTTCCTCTACTTCTCCCAGATCAATAGTCATAAAGTTTTTATCTTATTTGGATAAGGAGTTGGTCCTAAAATCTGCCTGGAGGAAAAGTCCATTAAAATTTAATCAAAACTCAATTAGGTTTGATAATAACTATTCTACCAGGGTTTTGGAACAGAGGAAAAACGTTTGGCCATTAATAAAACTGTTAAAGCAGAATAACATCAAAACTCAGCTTGTCTTTCCTGCCAGAATAAAAATTTTAGATCAGAATGAAATGAGATAATTTAATGCCCTAGAGGAAGCAACTGCCTTTATTAAAAACAATAACATTATTTCCTTACCTTAAGATATGGAATGGGCATCTGCATCTCTGAAGAGAGTTACTGATAAATCTTCTTAGACTGATGTTAAAAAGAAAAAAAAACAAAAAATGGAGTCAAAGATTGCTGTTCCCACTAAATCTCTCAAAGCATCTACTGCAACTGGACTTTAATTTGTTTTATACTTGCTAAATCTTCAAGTAAGGTATGTCATGACAATATTTTTCTTATTGCTTTTCTTTCTCTTTTTGCGTTTCATTTCTATACTTTTTTTGTTCATATACAAATTAAATAACCGTTTATGCTTTTAGTATTTTAGTATAATATTACTGGTTTATTGAGTGATATATTTGAACAGTAAGCTATCTTTGCTTTTATGACCTTAAGACGACATGCTTTATTTCAAATAATATATAGCCCTTTGCCCTGCTAAATGTTCTTCTGAGTTATTACACAGGCATAGTCACTGCTTAGATTATTTATCAAAACTGTTTTGGATACATGGGATAACAGGGCATATCTATGATTTAGTATATATTAACAAGTTTTCTTTAATATTTATAACTTCTGATTGTTTCAGAATATATATTGGTACGTGTGTGAACAAAAAGCTGTTTGCCGGCTTTTGACATAAATTGGGTCTCTCTGACAGTTATATGCTTGTATGTTTTATGGCACAAGGTTTTTAAATGGTTACAAGTTATGTTTCCTGTAGAGTTTAATGTTAAAGTGCTGTTTTCTCTCTCATTGGCATTAAATGTTATTTACTGTTTGGAAGTATCTGATAGTTAAACTTTGTATTTGTTACTGTGTTGCCTCACAGCAAGAGGTTCTCCTGTTCGATTCTCGGCTGGAGCACCTTCTGTGTGGAGTCTGCATGTCCTCCCCGTGGTCGAGTGGCCTCCGAAAGACATGTGATTGGGCGTGCCTTCACTGAAGGTTGGGTGTCAGGCTGGCAACTTGGCACTATAAAAAAAATCGACTGCCAATCATTAGCAGACCAGAGTTCCACTGTGGCAACCCCTAACCGGGAAAAGCCGAAAAGACAAACTGTAAATAAACAGACTTTGTGACACAGTTAAGGTGAGGTCAGGAAACTGTACTGTGTAATGTGCTGGGCGGGAAAATTTCAGTTTGAAATCTAAGAAGTGATGCTTTCTTACTTAGCTCATGACATCATGCATTCTATGCATGCAGATCTGATTACAGTACATCTAATGTATATATGCAAGCCTAATTATGAAAGTCAAGTCTCTGATTTCTTAATATAGCATAGTAGGCTTCTTTTACAAGAATTATGAGCTACACGGTACTTATGTATTATCGCAACCACATTTCCAATAGGAGAAATGGCTTTATTCCAAGCCTTACTACTGCCGGAAAATGTAGTCCTATAAAGTTTATCCAAGAAAAGTACAAATGTAGAAAAATGTGGTATAAAAGTTTGCTGAAAGAAATGACATCATGTCTGATAGTCTTGTATCTTTAGGTCACATAACTGTTTTTTTGAAGCTGTGTTACAGAAATGGACAAACTTTGCTTGTAATGAACAGAACTGGTCCCGAGTGTACTGACATGTCTGGAATTATTGTAAGGGCCAAAAGTATTTCCAAATCACTGCAGCTACACAATCTCTGTGACAGAAATGGCCATGGGCAAGCATGTAATGCAAACTGTTTATGTACTGCAGCAGCGCTGCATCAGAAAAAAGGTAGAATTTCCGAAAACCTTGACCGACCCTAAAATTGGTCTGCTGCCATTTCTGAAAACAAAAAAAATCCACATTTTACGTACATAACACTGCATCATACTTTTGACTGTTAACAAAACAATTCACAACACATTGTGCAAGTATACATCAATGTGTTAAATCTGTTTTCAAACAGTGAAGTGCATTCATGACATTAAAAGTTGAGTTGTGTAAACTCCAAACAAACCTATAATGTTGTCAGTGTTTCAGATGCCCAAAATTGTAATCCACCCTTTTAAAAAGGCAAAGCTGGACTTCTGTATGGAAATGTTACATTTTGCAGGACAACCCCATTGTTTTTCTGCACAAGTACGGCTTGGAGAACAGCTGTTTTTCTGGGTGGCAATGTGGTTGTGATAATACGCAAGTACCAGCTACACTGTCTGCAAACAGATTCATGGTTCCCTTTTATAATAGTGACTATATTTTGTTATCAAATATATACAGAAATGTTATTTTTTCTTGTAAATAGTTAACTATAACCACTATTTCTAGTGAACATACTGGAGTTTTTTATAAATAGATCTTTATAAATAACTTTCCTATGCAGTTAGCAAGTGGTTAATATAGGCTGATACATTTACATGAAATGCTTATGACTAATGGTAATAACTGTAAGGATACTCAAACACCATACTAAATCCTAGCAAATATATGTATGAATAATTTTGATTGAACTATAATTACTTTGTATTTAATATGTTGATTTCCTTATTGTATCCTAGATATTATTTATATTTCAGATGTCATGTTTTCAGTTATTATAAGTCATGTATTTTAGTATATTAGCACTTTATGACAGGAAAAGAGCTCAGTAATATCTATGACTAGTAACAACACAACAAACAGGTTATGAGTTTCAGTATTACCCTATTAGTATGTAGATATTTACAGCTATCTCTATCTTAATTTTGTCTTTGGGTCATTCACTTTTAAGACTTGTTATCCATAGTAAGTTTTATATAAATAATGTTTTTTACTAATTTTTGTCATTTTAACTGATGCTAGCTAATTATTATTGATTTTAGTCAGTTATTTAAACATCTGCTATTCCAAAAGTTTAGGAGTTAATTAAGGACAAATATGTCTTATGGAATATTTTTAAAAATCTATGTTAACATCTTTTGGGAATGGTAAACACTCACTATGTGCTAACAACCAATTATCATGAAGTTTTTATTTAGTGGGAGTTTGTCATGATAAGATTTATTCACAGGGCAAGTAAATACAAATGCTAAATGATTCTTTGATTTGTTCTGCCATTTTGTAGTTTTTATTAGAACTAATACAGATGACATGCTTAGGTATTTTGGGTAATCATTTAGATTGTTAATAAAGCTAATGTTTCCTTAGTCTATTAAGCACTAAATTCAGATTATATATATCCTAATATGTCTCTTGCTTCCTTAGTGAATAATTACTGTATAAACGTTTAATGTTTCTTATAGTAATGTATATAACTCATCTCTAAAACCTAACTGGAATTAATATCTGATTAGTTGTTTATCACTACTATTTTTCTCTTAATTTATAATATATTCTCCATTTTTACTTTGTTTTCATGGGCTCGAACCAACAAAGGTTGATGGTTGGGATAGGTAGTGTAGCAGATTTCATTTTTTTTTGAGATGTTAGAGAATATAGTTCCCAACATAACAAGAATTCCTGAGGAACTTAAGTTAGATCTACAAAAAACTATTTCTCAAAAGGAAATTATAGATGGGATAAAAGGAAGTAAGTCTAATAAAGCACTTGGAATAGACGGCTTAAATATCGAAATTTATAGATTGTTCCCTTCTTCCATAATCTCTCTCTTACATAAAACCTTTCTTGAAGTTCAAACATTAGCAAATATTCCTCCTTATTGGAGATATTCTCTAATTTCCCCTATATTAAAAGAGAATAAGGACCCTAATCATTGCAACTCATACACACCAATTTCTTTGTTGAATAATGATTATAAACTATTTATGTCAGTTATGATCAATAGATTGAAAACACCCATATCTAAAATAATTAATCAAGACTATACTGGTTTCATATATAACAGGCATACACAGGATAATATTAAAAGAGTATTAACTCTGATAGATTACCTCGATAGAGGAAACCATGAAGCACTGATAATAGGTCTAGATATTCAAAAGGTCTAAATTGGGGTTATTTATTTAAAGTCTTACAGTTATTTGATTTCCCCCCATTTTTTAACAATGATAAAGAAATTCTATGAAAATAATCTAGCATATGTCAAATTAGGTCCCTTTACTTTCAAAGTGATCCAAATCACTAGAGGTACTATTCAAGGATGTCCATTGTTCCCTATCCTATTTGCTCTGGCCATAGAAATACTTGACATTTTAATACGCAATAACCCAAAGATAAGCGGTATTAATATATATGACCAATATAGTTCTAAAATAATGATGTTTGCTGATGATGTCTTACTTACCTTACCCAACTCTAAGTAAGTGTTAGGTGAAGTGGATATAGTAACAACAAATTTCAAAAAAAATCTCAGGACTCTCTTCAACAAATCTAAATCAAAATATTTATTATTAAATAAAAAAAGAACATACAGGTTCCAGTTAATCATATTATTGGAAGCCAAGTTTCAACTCTAGACTATTTAGGAATAGTCCTAGGCAAGAATATAGAGGGAACATTACAGCTTAACTATGCTAAAGCCATAGACTTAATCAAGACATTAATAAGCAAATGGAATCATTTCTTTATAAAATTTGATGATAGGTTACAACTGATAAAAATGGTTTTGTTACCCAAAATATTATATATAGCACAAGCCCTTATACGTCCACCAGGAAATAAAATCCTTAAAGAAATCACTTCAACTCTGATGAAATTCCTTTGGTACCCCAAAAGAAACAGAGTAGCATATTCCCATCATATGAGAAAATGGGAACGGGGGGGTCAAAATTCCCTGAGATTGAAACTTATATAAAGGCATCTATAATTAAAATAGTGATGAACTGGATAAATCCTAGATCCTCCTCCAATTGGAAACAGTTACACTCTGTTATACTAATGAATGAAACTTATTTATCAAATAATGTGTTGGTAACTGACAAAGATAATATATGACACTATTTAAGTTTAAATTTACAGTATAGTACAACAAAATTAACTAAACTAACACTAATAAATAATATTTTGATGTGTTTAGAAAATTCATTAACAAAAATTTAGATATAAAACTGTGGCATAGATTTTTAATACCATTTACTACTACAAGGGATTTCCCTGATAAAACACATAGAGTGATTTTTGGTTTATGGGAAAATAATAACCTCTTTTGTTGGTTGCAATGTATTGAAAACCAACAAGCTTTGAACACACAAAGCATATTGTCAACCTATGGACTATCCCCTAATGACTGGTTGGTTCTTCAGAGTGTCACAACATACACTAAGGATCTGTGTAGAATAATATATAACTCATCCTTCAAAACTGTATCAAAAATTATAAACTGGATTTCTGGAATTCTATATAGTAATATCAATGTTAAGAATTAATTATCATATCTATATAACACTTTAATTGTCTATAAGACAGCTCCTAAAGATTCTTACTGGCAATGCCTAACTAAAGGGTTTCAAGTATCATTATCAATGGAAGATAAAACAAACATTTTATTTTCAGTTTAACTTCGTACTCACAATTCTGGAGGATTTTTCATTGGAAATGTCTACACAGATCCTTTTTGACACCTGAGAAACTCTCAAAAATTAACCCCTTCAAGCAGCAAGTTATGTTGGAGATGTCATCTGTCCACTAATGCTGACTGGTCTCACATTTTATATGACTGTACTAATATTAAACCATATTAGAATGAGATTAACACATTTCTTCAAGCTGTCTATACTGATATATTTGTTTTGACAAAGTCTTTAATTTTATTGAATGTTGTTAATAGTAATAATATGAAGAAAGATGACCTGTATTTGTTGTGGACAATGTTAGCAATATCCAGAAAATGTATAACTAGAAGATGGAACTCTAATGCAGCACCCACAATGGAGGAATTCCTATCATCACTGAAGAAATGCATACTAATGGAGAAAAGAACTAAAGAGTTAAGAACTTTTCCTAAGCCATTGGTTAATTGTCTGTGGAGGAAAGTTTTGAATTTGATTGATACCCTACAGATGGAACCAAATGCTTCCTATCGTAGTTTATATATTAACTGATTATTTAACTACAAATGTTTTTATCTGAATCCTTTTTGTCAGGCTGAATGTAAATACTATACATAGCTATTGAATGTTATGAATGAATTAAATCATTGTGTTATTTCATTCACATAAAAATCATTTGAGTAAAAAAAAGACAGAGTAGTGCTGTAAAAGTGCTATTCAAAAAAAAAAAGATTGTTTTTGAATCACCACTTTCAGTGTACATTTTCCAGAAACTGGTAATTCAATCAAGTATCATATGATTGCTCATAAGTAAACCCAGTAATAGTTATTAGCAGATTAGTTTGTAAAATATTTTAGAAAGGGTAGGGAGTTTGGTTATAAGATCACAAAGTTCTCATTTTTACTGTTTTTGGATTTTGATAGCAGAAAGATGGAAGTAGTTTTCCATTATTCATAACATAAGCTAGAACTTCCAATGAGTGACCACCCAAACCTCTTGTAGCAGAGGCACATGGGATATATGCAAATGATCCTTATGACCTCATAAGCACAGCACAGCATTAGAAACACAGGGCTGTTATACCCAGCTGATGTCCATTATCATTAGGGTCACTGCAAAAATATTCCAAACAACAAAGCTAGAACTTCCACTGAGTGACCTCCCAAACCTCTTGTATCAGAGGCACATGGGATATATGCAAATAACAAGGGTGAAATAGGCATATCCACAACTAGTGGGGTTTGGCTTTATTGGACTGAAATTATCTGTTAAAGCGATGAAACAAGTCATAGGCATTCAGAATCACCAATTAGTTGAAACACCTGATGTTTATAAGGATCATTTGCATACATTCCGTGTGCCTCTGATACAAGAGGTTTGGGAGGTCACTCATTGGAAGGTCTAGCTTTGCTGGAGTTTTCATTTAGTTTCTACTGATTGGTTTTTCAGTGACCTTCTCACTCATTGCATTACTCATAACATGGAACATGATTTTAAGTGCAGATTATGCATGTGAATAAGGGAGGGCAGCATAGATCAAGATATGGGCAGTCTTTTTTATGAGAGAGTGGGATAGTAGATTTTTGACAAAGTATTTATCAAGGATTTTGAAGAAAAGGGAGCGGAACATGCTAATGTCCACTGATCTAAGGCAGAAGGGTAGTGCTGTGAAATAGTCACTGATAGTGGGAGACAATACTTGGGATGAAAGTTTGTATATACAAGAGTAACAGTTATTGGAATTGCAAAGAATTGCTTTAGTATGTCTTGTCAACCTATCAGCAAATATTCCTGCTCATAACAATCAGCATTCTTTTATGCTTTACTGTCAATACACCTGATTCTAGAAAATTACCCACCCTCCAGTCACATATTATGCTATGACCATCCATACATAAAAATATTATGTATTTCTGCAAAACTCTGATGTCCAGCATCAGTGGGGATTATTTATTTCTAATGCAGTAGTGTCCTGCCATCTTTTTATATTGAAAGCAAATCTGTTGATGAGAAGTAGAATACACCTGTCACTGTGTTTTCTGCTTGGGCCATGTTTAAGCTGTCATACCTTGCTTTAGTAAGTGCATGCAAGAGCAACATTTCTTCTTAATTTGCATTCATGTTTACCTCACTGTTAAGTGAATGTAGATGAGAAATTCACATAGCGTTGAAACTGTTCAGTAACTGACTTAAACAGCTGTAGAGAGTATAGTCTGCATCTAAGAACTTTCTCTGGATGGTGCAGTGGTGCAGTGGTAGTATAGTCACCTCACAGCAAAAGGTTCTCCGGTTCAATTCTCTGCTGGGGTGCCTTCTGTGTGGAGTCTGCATGTCCTCCCTGTGTTTGTGTGTTTTTTCTCCAGGTACTCCAGTTTCCTCCCACATTACAAAGACATGTATCTGGAGCATTTCTCCCCGGGCCTCCACTGAAAATTGGTTTTGCTCCAAGTAAGACTTTCCCAGTTAACAAATGGAAAATAAAGATAAGCACTATCTTTTAATTATACCTGGGATATAGTGGGAGGGATATTAAACATGATCACCCTCTTAAAATGACACCTTATTACAGGAAGAGAGAGGCAGTTGCGTACTGACTGAGAAAAGTACACACTGACATGGCCTCACATTAGTATTTGTGAAAAACAATTGAAGCCCACATAATTCCACAAGGGGAAAACATTCACAATGCCATGCAAGTATGTGCTAGCCAGCATAGTCCTTCACAAATCTGAGGTTCATTACATGAAGAAAAAACAGCTGCATAAGATAAGTTTACAGTTCAAACATTTGACAATACTGTGTGTGAATAGCAAGCTGCAGTATTTAACTAATACTGTGAAAACTGAAACTTATTGTAATACTCATAAATCATTTTGTCGAGGGGGCAGAGCCCCCTGCACCTTCTGACACTGGGGATAGACCCTTGCCTCTGATTTTATTATAAATTAACCACCAAATTGCTCAAGATACTACTCAGAAATAGTATAAAACTCAGAAATAGTATACTACTCAGAAATACTATAACGTAATATGCAGTTGCAGTTTAGTATTCACACTCATGAGCATTAAACATCTCTTCTGAGAAGCTCCAAGAGTGTAAAACAACTGGTAAACAAGAAGGCACTAAGGTAACATAACAGGTAAACTCACAAAACCTTTATTAGTCCACAAATGGATGAATGAAGAATCAAAAATACAGCAACTCGAACTGACTAAGCGCTTTCACCCTCATGAGCATCTTCAGAGTCAGTTAACTTCAATAAAAACAACCTTTAAATACAACTGTTGATTAGTACTTAATTAATCAATGATGAAAAAAAGCAGGAGGGTAGTTAATTAAACAATTGTCCCCTAAAGTTCCTGCTCACCAAATCTTAAAGTCCTGCTCAACAATACCTTGTTTGCTAAAATCTCAAGTAAGTAATAGCTACCCAAAATAAATAAATGAACCAAAATAAAACAAAAATAAAAATGAAACGTCAAGAAAAACACAAAACTAAAAAACAATGCGTGCAATGATAAACATTCAATATAAAACAGAAGACATATCTGTTAATATATTTGAATTTACATAGTTGTGTATTATATACAAGCTGCTTTGTATTTTAAAATACATGCTAGGGATAGCACATCATTGATATCAGGGGCATTACTGGCATTAAGTCTCAGTTGCCAAAGACATTCCCTTATTTCCAACATAGTTTTAAAGTCCCCCCCAAAATCCTTTGTATATAGCCTGTCAATAACAAAAAAAATAAACTTTAAAGTTTGCACAATGATTCGTGTGTATATACAATGAATTAGTGATTTTCTTATTTTTTATGTCCCTATAATGTTCTAATATTCTTTGTCTCAACTTCCTGGTAGTCATACCTATATAGAACGCTGGGCAAGATAAACACGTGGCAGCATAAATGACCATGCTCATGTTACAGTTGCAATAACCAGGGCTCTTCAAAGTTCTCTTAAAACTACCTAGACAAACATAGGGACCGTCATTAATAAATTTACAGGCCTTGCAATTGCCACATTTGGCCATTGTAGCTGGTCTTTGTCCAAAGGATCTAGGGGTCTTCTCAAGTAGGTCTTTTAAATTTGAACTTCTACTGTTAATAAAAGTGGGACATTTACCAAGTATGTTGTGTAAGTCTGCTGGGATGAGGCTTTCCCAAGCACCGTAAATAACATCTTTAACTTCAGGTGCTAACCTATTGTGTTGTAATACCATTCCTGTTGGCGTGTTGTTTCTGTCAGGCACTTCTTTACGGTTGATGACTTTGTCACATAACCTGTGTGTGTCATGCAAGATTGGAACAAAGTCAGTAGACCTTCTTCTAAATATTTCATGTTGAAGTGGCAAAAGTATATCAATTGGATAACTTCTTTGGACAAATAAGTCCTTTAATTTGTCCAGTTCAACTATAAATACATCATTCTCACTAATAATACGGGACAACCTGATCATTTGGCCCTTGACAACATTTCTCTTAACATAGGCAGGGTGACAACTACTATAATGTAGAAATGGATTGCTATACGTTTTCTTTCTGTATAATCTTGATTCTATTTTACCATTTTTAATATATAATTGTAAATCCAGATAATCAATACACATCTTGCCAACCTTGTGTGTAAATTTTAAGAATGTAGTTGTGTTATTCAAATATAAAATAAATTCTTCCAGTTCGTCTAGTGTGCCTTTCCAAAAAAGCAGAATATCATCCAAGAATCTAAAATAAATAGGCATCTTAGCCTTGTAATCAGATGTCAGCACAAACTGATCTTCCCATTCTGCTAAAACAAGGTTGGCATAAATGGGTGCACATTTAGCACCCATAGCCACCCCTGTGGACTGTCTGTAGTACTCATCCTCAAAACCTACAAAATTGTTCTCCAATACCATTTGCAGCAGATCCACCAATAAGTCCTTCTTGGTCTGGTGCAAATTGGTATGTTTGTCCAAGCTCTTCCTAAACCAGTCGAGCCCACAGTCATGGGGAATCACTGAAAATAAATTGATAACATCAATAGTAACCGACAAAAATCCCCCAGATCATCGTGAGTCAAAGTTCTGAGGCAGTCCAAACAGTGCAATGAATTTTTTAAGATATATGGCAACCTCTCCAAGATGTCCTTGGTCAAAATGTCTATGTAGGAAGCTAGAGGTTCAGTTTTTGATCATCTGGCTGCAACTATGGGTCTAAAAGGTGGGTTGACTAAATTTTTATGAATTTTGGGTATGCCAAAGATGGTGGGCATGACCGGATGTTCTACCAATAAATATTTATATTCCTCAGCTTCTATAATACCTTCACATAGCAACTCATAAAGCATCCAGTCTATTTTGGTGTATGCCTTCTGGACATCAAATTTAGAAGCTAACTCATATGTGTAGGAGTCATTTAGAATGTTCTGCATCTGCGTTAAATAATCTGTGAAAGCACTTAGTCAGTTCGAGTTGCTGTATTTTTGATTCTTCATTCATCCATTTGTGGACTAATAAAGGTTTTGTGAGTTTACCTGTTATGTTACCTTAGTGCCTTCTTGTTTATCTCTTCTGAGAACTTCTTCCTTGATCCCAAAAGGAAACTTCACAATTCTGACAAACAATTACACAACCAAAATGTAAAGGTCAGACCTCCCTAATAAGACATTCTTAACTTGACTATAATGTCTTGAGTACAGCCCAGACCACACAGGACTATGTAGAATCTTCATTACCTGATAAGCACAATCAGATGGGAGTGAGTAGCCCTTATTACCTCAGTCCTCCTGGTAGGAAGGAGGTACTTCAAGTTGCTGGTATAGAGTGCTAAAGTGGAATAAGAGGTCATGTGAAGCTGCAGGACAGGTTACATTGTGCCTGCAGGGGAGCTATGCAGTACATGACACTGAAAGCAGAGGCAGGTGCATTCTGGGAAGAATGAACGGACCATACAGTAGTACTGTGCAACATCACCTGTGCAGCATGCACATCAGATCCATGGACTAGGATTATGGATTTCTGACCACTGTATACAGGTGAGCCTAATAGCTATGGCTGCCAAGTAGTTCCTGACTTGGAAAGAATTAAGATCCATCTTTAAAAGTGGATGGACAAAGTCAAGGCAGAGGGTGGTGAAGTTAGGCTGCCTGGCTGCTGGGATCAGGATAAGTATGGATTATGAGGAAAGCAGAATAGGGAGAAAGGAAGGAACTAAACTCTCTTTTCTAATTACCTGAATGGTGGCCTTTATGGTTGACTCTCATTCCACACAGAAACAAATGGGCTCAAGTCCAGTTGTAGGGGACTTACAGTTAACAGGATCTAGGATGCAAAAGAAGATGTCCAGCTGAAATGCTATTGTTAAAAAGAGCATTAAAATCAGGTGCTCCCCACTTCCTTTGACAGATTTTCACAGGGTGTGCTTGACATCATTGGAAGTAAGGATATGATGAATTAGTATGAATCTTTTGAGCTTGGACAGACAAATGTCAGAGCAATTAGTGTTACTGTCTCCCAGTGCTGGTTCTCCAATTCATATCTCAGCTGAGATGATGTGTGTGTGTGGAGAGAACATGTCCACCCTGTATCCTACTAGTCATACTACATTTCTCCCCTATACAAAAAAAAAAAGACACTCGTGGCGAAATGACAGTTCTCCAAAAATTGTCAGTAAATGTGTATTTGTGTGTGTGTGTGTGTGTGTGTGTGTGTGTGTGTGTGTGTGTGTGTGTGTGCGTGTGTGTGTGTGTGTTTGTGTGTGTGTGCTCGTGTGTGTGTGTGTGTGTGTGTGTGTGTGTGTGTGTGTGTGTGTGTGTGTGTGTGTGTGTGTGTGTGTGTGTGTGTGTGTGCGTGCGTGTGTGTGTGTGTGTGTGTGTGTGTGTGTGTGTGTGTGTGTGTGTGTGTGTGTGCTCGTGTGTGTGTGGGCATGCTCACTCATGACTGTGCACTCCTGAGGGTGTTTGTGCTCCCATCACCATGCACACATCAAATGACAGACAGGCATCTTGTCTAAAATTATCTTTTCTACATTGCCTTTCTCTTAATAATAGCCAGAATAGACTTCCCCTCATTTTCAACATAGAATTATAATAACCTCAAAACTAGGGAATGCATGAATGATTAGACCATGTGACAAATGCATGATAGGCATAATTACATTTAATGTTAAAGCTTATATATCATGGGTAGTATGAATTCTGTGTTTAGCAGAGCGTCAGTAATAGCACAGTTGTTGTTGTCTTTCGGCTTTTCCCGGTTAGGGGTTGCCACAGCGGAACTCTGGTCCGCTAATGATTGGCAGTAGATTTTGATGAACGCCGAGGTGCCAACTCAATGTTCAACCTTCAACGAAGGCACACTCATTTATGCATGTCTTTCGAACGCCCACCCAACTGTGGGGAGGACATGCAGACTCCACACAGAAGTCACTTCCCGCACTCCAGCCGAGAACTGAACGGGAGAACCTCTTGCTGTGAGGCAACAACGCTACTGCAGTAACAGGTTAAATGGTTAGTATATTTGTCATAAGAAATAGCTATGAAACTAAGAAGGTCTGCATTTAACACTGTGACATCTGTGATGTGTGCCTTAGGAAATATTTAACCGATAGACATTTTTGTTCTTACACTCCCAGTCCCATCTGTATGTATCCTTCCTGGATCTTAAATAATTTTAACTTACAGATTGCATCTTTATCTTTGTAATCAGGCATGTGATCATTTCAAGGCATGACTGAAAATCATCCAAAGCACTAGTCAATAACCTAATTAATAAATTGAGTGAACATCAGTTAGGCAGGTAAGTGCTTAAATTTCCCAGGTTGAGCACACAAATCACCCTGAATCTTACCAAAAATATTCCAAGTTAATTGGTTCTAGCAAAATCTTAAGATAGGGCTAAAGGACATTAGCAACTGAAGACAGTACATAATGATAGCAGTAACTCAAGCAAACATTAAATCATGTTTGGAGTACATCATCCATTTATGGAGGCTGTAGCTGAGATAACAATGACAGATGAGAGTTAGGCTTTATGCATAAAGTGCAAGATAACCGGATCAGCCTCTGTGTTACAGTGAGACTGCATTAGTTTTAAATGCATGACCGAGAAAGACAGTGGTGGATACTCAACTGTCTGAAAGGGTTAGAAAAAGTTGTGGGAGGTGCTATAGTTCAAACAAGTTCAGATAAGCATTAAAAGCATAAATTAAGACTGGTAGACAATGAAGCTATGAGACATGAGCAAACAACAGTGCTGCAAGCACTGCTACAATGGCAGGTCCAACTCAGTGACAAAATGCAATGCATTTTCTGTTAAAAAGGAAGCTAATTATTTAACTTAAATCATTTTATTAAATAATAATTAATTCTGTTTAGTAGTTAAATGAAATAGGAGTATAACAGTATATGATTCATTTTCTGCTGTCATTTTCAGCATTTCCTTAAAGATAAAAGTAATGGATTCTGTTGTGCTTTATTCAACAAAGGCAATCATTTCTGTGTTTCTGATTTCTGTGAATATATTTTAGAACATGTACTACAAAAAGAGATTTTGTATAAGTTCAATTTAATCATTTATTTAATCTAGAAATATAACACAATGATTTACTGCAAAGTTGTTGTCAGACACAGTGACCTGCACTTTCCTGATGTCTTCTTACATCTTGTTCCTGCAGGAAGATTACATTTCAAGCAGATAAATGACTCTAACCTTCAGCAATATGCTTGCGCTGTCATTCTTTGTTGAATAGCATTTCAAATCTTCATCATCACCTTAAAAGTATTATGTCAGACCAAACGGGTCTCAACATTCACCCTTTTGTGGCTATTTTATACTTATTTTCATTTATTTTTCATGTTTCCATTTTCTTCTCATTAGGTCTTGTGTCGGTGAAGCACAGGACCTCAAGGTTCCACTCAGAAATACAATGCAGTTCACTTTAAATATGACACTAATAAGCTGACATTGTCTTCTTAGTACTTTAAGTATGCTGACATCTACTTTCTATCTCTGCAAAAGGGGAAAGTAGGAATAGAATTCATTAATAGTCTTAAATTGCACTTTCAAAGTGCAAAGCAAAATATAATTGCACCACTTTTCAAGAGTAGAATAATGCTTCTTAATAGCTCAAGAGCATTTCATTGCAAATAAAAAAGATACAATCATTAGTAATAGGTAAGAGCTATGTGTCCCTCAATGACCGTGCATGTGAGCAGTTAGCTGTTAACTATCTTTGGTTTCTGCCTTGAAGATTATTTTACTGAGAGCAATGGTTGTCTGTTTCTATACTTTATGGTTTATTCACAATATAAATAAAATATGCCACATCTGTGGTGAAGCCCTGTAAGATGCTATTCCTTCTTCTGCAAAAATATACACCTTCTCATCTTGCTGACTAAAGAAGAATGATTGCAGTTTTACATATTAATATGATGAAATCCAGTGTATGGAAGAAAATAAGATAGACATAGGCTTTCAAGATGATGACAATAGCACTATAATCAACCTAAATGTCAGCCAAAACATGTATTATAGACAGTTGTATACATCTTTTACTCAGCCATATCTATAGTGACTTCTGATGCATTTCACTTTGACAACTATACCTACTTCACAAATCCATGAATTGCCATGGCTATGCATTGCACTCATTCATAATAAAATGACTTGTTAATTAAATATAGACAGCATGTGAAAGGGTAGATTATAAGGAACACAAGAAACTAAAATTGTATGCCTAAGATATACCACAGTGGAGATAGTAACTCCTAATGTTTAATTACTAGGCTTGTTTTATATTTATATGGATATTTTCACATCAGACTGAGGTGCATGTTATTGAGGGTTATAGTATGAAATGTCACAGAGACAGATAACTACCTTCCACCCTCAATGTAAAATGCATTACAGTGGATATATTGCTATTTGTTCTTCCAGTCTTTAAGAAAATATGCATCATTTCCCTGTTTTCATTAATATTGGCAGATACAATTAACTTACAAACTATTTCAGGGTGTTATGTGAAATACTGGATGATGCTGAAAAATATTACTGATGTTCTGTAAGCTTGGGGGATGTCAAGTTTTGTTTATACTGTTAAATATGCAGAAATAATGATTGTATCCAGAAACAAATGTCAAACAGCATAAATAGAGCAGTGCTAATAACATACAGGGAGAGAGGCAATTCAGAGAGACATATTGCATATTTGTGCTGCCTGAGAAATAAGGTATACGTTAGTTGCAAATGACTACATAATAGCTTGCAAATGAGTATATGTATGCTAATGAGAACTATTGTGTATCCAAATGACAAATCCTAACACGGTGTTGACATTCAGAAATGTATAAATGTGATGAGATGATCCATGGTGATCAAGTCTGAATTCTAGAATTTTCTACTCCCCAAGACTTTCACTCACTTTTCAGTGCTAGCAGTATTGTCAGAATTGGCAGGTCATGCATGTTAGTGGCCACCACTGGAGCTAGTGCTTGCAGTTTTGCATATAATTGCTCTCTGCATCAAACATCAGTCCACCAGTAGCTAATGTATCATTGTCTATTGATACTATGTGGACAAAGACACCATATGGGAGTTAGTGGACATATGCCACCTCCAGATGGAATTAGATTATACTTTCAATGCATATCCCACTGGAAATATTGGTTTGTATAGAGTTAATTTTCCTTGGAATGTGTATTTTTCAGCACCTGAGATGGGTATGTTAGGATTTTCACATGCATCAGCCTTGTGAATCCCGCCTCAGTTCCTTTATGTGATGATATAACATGTGGAGACCAGAGGAGAGAATGACCACTATGAAGGCATACTATGACATAACATATTTCTCTGAGGTCCTCAGGTCCATTGACTGCACTCAGACTGGCACCACAATTTCACCAGCTCACCAGCAGTGCACTCCAATGCTCTGTGTTGGGTCTGCTCCTGTTTGATATCTACGTCTCGGAAGTCAAGGCTGATGTGAAAGGCCTCTGACTCACCAAGTTTGCAGATGAATGTAAATTGGGAGCTGTCATAGATTACCCCATGACACCAACAACCTACAAGAGGTCTAACATAAACAAATGACTGGTGCCAAAGAAATGAATTAAAACTCAATGCTAAGAAAAGCATGATAGTGCCCTTTGGGAAATTGTCCACAAAAGCTAATTACTCCATTGATGAAAAACCCCTAACAGTTCACCATATAGTTAGGGACCCAGGAACATATGTAGACAGTAATCTGGCCTTCAAGCAACGCATAGCCAAGATAGCAAGAAAATCAGTTGGAACACCATCAAAAATTCCTCACCAGGAGAATCCAGGAAATGCATATTCTGTCCTACACAGATCACCTTAAGGCCCTGTCTATGTACTCAGTCTCCAACAGGTTACTGAGAGATGATCTACGCCTAGTAAATAAGGCATACTCAGATCCAACTCTGATGGAACTCTTGCACATCCGTAAAACAAGCAACACCAAAAACACAAAAGATCCAAGGACCTGAATTTTGCATGCTACATAAATAGAACATGCTAGAGAGTCAGAGATGCATCTGAAAGGATCACCATGCTATGGAATATGTTCCCCATCTACATGAAGGAGATTTCATCCCTGACCCTGTTAAAGTTAAACCTTGATCATTTGATGGGAAATTGCAAATTAAGTCCTGGTCTAGCTCATATGACTTTGATGGACAGTAAGTAAATTAATACATAAGTAGCATAGTCAATCCTCCCCACATAACCCTTACTTTCCTCTGTACTAATATACCCACCATATAGATGTTCAAGGAACATGGGAGCAAAACTGGGTTGGGTTGCATGGCATGGCTTGTAAAGACCCTGGTGCTCACTAGCCTGCTATGAATCTATGAAAATATGAACCTAAATGGCATTTTATATACTAGCTGGAAGAGATTCCAATTCATCAGTTGCCATGTGGTGTGCAATGAAGAGGGTGTTGTGGATAATGTGTCTGTGTGACATCCAGGAAGTTTTTTCAGTTCCTACATCTGGTACACATGTGACCTATGCCAGCATTTCATGCAGGATGACTTTCCACTGGGTCATCTATTTAGCAGGTTCATAGCTTCATAGGTTCATATGTGTTTACTAGGCTAATAACCACAAGGGCCTTTTTAAGCCTAGCTATGCATCTCAAATTTCTGACAAGTTCTGACACACTTGATAAGTGTAAGCACGGGCCTGGGAGATGAACCATTTACAGATTACCTTTGTCCATTAGAGACATTGGTGCCAAACTAGGGATGAATTTCTGGTTTCCGATCCAATTCATCATGTATGCACATTTCCAGCCACAGAGTCCGCGATATGTTGTTTACATGAATGTAGACATTAGACACTCATTGCAGTGCCCACTATTTTGTGTTTCAAGAGGTGCAGGATATGTTTTACAATGCTCTCTGATGACTATCTATACCCTCCAGACTATGGCAGGGATGGCTTATTACACCGCACTGCCACAGACACAAACATCACTGAACATGTATTCTGACTTATGAAAGCTTGCTTCAATTGCTTGGGTTCATCTGGTTGCACAATGTAGTATGCACAGAAGCTTGGCAATAAATTATTCATTGTTTACCACATGATACAGACACTGTTCTATCACCTGACAGACCAGTGGCAGCACCAAAGGAAGAGTCAAGTAAGGAGTTGACAGAGGAACTGGCTGCAGCGATACCCCCATGCAAGGCAAAGGTAAAAGGTGACACTCTGCAATATCTGAGTTGGACATGTTCCAACTAATGGATGATGTAATACTTTGAGAGTGTGTATGGGAACCCTGTTGTGCCCCCCCCATCTTGTGGGGGTAATAGATGATTGGCATTCACAATCCCATGAATGGCCATGGCTATGCATTGCTCTCAGTAAGCCAACAGGGCAATAAGTAAGGGAAGTAGGATAGTGTAAAACTGCAGGCCCAAAATTAACTGGCTTGGTGTGGTGCCCCTTCAGTGGAGCCAAAAGAGCATTGACTATGACCATGTCAGTGTCCATGACTGGAGGTGGCTTTCATCCCTCCTCCCCCCAGTGTTATCTTATCCATGAGGGATATTTACTTGCCCTCAAGTGTTTGTATTAGCAGAGTCACTGTTTTTCTTAGGTTCATAGGTAAGTAATAGGTTAGCTGCCTTTGCAGACTATTTTAAGCCTAACCTATTTTCCTTCAAAGGTGAGAATCAAATCCAGCTCTGATGGATCTATTGATCATCTGCAAAACAAACAGCACTGGAAACACTAGTAATGTGTTTTAGTGGGATTGCCTCTGACAAACAAGAGTCGGCCCAACACAGAGCCCTGAGGTACTCTGGTGGTGAGCAGGTGAAGTCATTATAGCACATGAGTGCAGTCAATAGCCACCAGGACCTCAGGGAAATGTGCAGTAATGAGTTCCCGGACCTCAGGGAATTGTGCTGTATCGTAGAATGCCTTCATAGTGGTTGTTCTCTCCTCTGGTCTCCACATGCTGCTTCATTGCATAAAGGAAATGAGGTAGAATTCGCAAGGCTGATGCATTTGAAACTCCTAACATGCCCCATCTCAGATGGTGAAAAATCTCCACTCCAAGGAAAATGAACTCTATACAAACCAACATGTCCACTGGGAAACAACTTAACCATTATGCCAACCCCGACCCCCATATGCATATCTTTTCAGAGTGTGTCATGTGCATTGTGCCATCATTGTCAGCTAGAATTAACCTGCTGACTTCAAGGATGTGCAAACCTGTTGTGCTGGATTCTCCACCAGTGTAATCTGTGACAGCTTAAAAATAACATATGTGAGGCAATGTGGGATCCTATGTGTCACTTCCACCATGTATGAGACAAACTGCAATTATTTGCATGGTCTATAGGTACATATATAACTTGTGATGCAGTTTCTTATGGCTGCTTTCTTGATGTACCTGGAGAATAGATTTGCATAAGTGTTCCAGTGAGTGACCAATTCGCAGTAGTGGGTCACTATACAACAGAAGTGAAACACACTATTGCTAACCTGGTGTATTACCTACAAACACCAAGGCATTTGTCACCAGCCAAACTCCCACATTCATGCCACCACCAGGTGCACGAGCTTTCTCACCTGGATTGGAAATGGTCATCAAGAACTCATCCACTTCTGTGAGAACATCTTGTCTGTGTTCCTCTTCTTGTGGTGGACCATTACTTGGCAATATCCTGAGCCTTGGTCTTTGCATGCAGTATCATACTGGTGACCCTACAAGATATCTACATTACTTTCCTAATATTGCCATCCAAGTCAGTGAGATGTTGTACCACTTTCTATCACATCTGGTCTTAGAATGCTTTGTTTAGTTTGTACTTTTTGGGGGCACACATACTGTGTGTGTGTGTGTGTGTGTGTGTGTGTGTGTGTGTGTGTGTGTGTGTGTGTGTGTGTGTGTGTGTGTGTGTGTGTGTGTGTGTGTGTGTGTGTGTGTGATGGGGAGTAGAGTGTGTAGTAGCACCTCTGTCTCTAGTGTAGTGAACTTTGAACTTTTCCAGAGTTGCTACTATTTCAATCGTGTGACAAGACATGCAGACCTGTGGTTTACATGTTTGGATCAGTGTTTATGTAGTGTGACTGTCCTTGCCAGTCAACAATATCTTAGCAGTGTCACCTCACTTTAATTTGCTTGCCAAATATGTTGTCTACTTTCAGAGCCTATAGCTCTGGCCTGACAGCACGTCATGACCTGTTTACAGGAGGCCTTGCATCCCCCATACTACATCATGCTGCTGTGTGCATATGTTTAAGCTGTTGCCCTCTATACAATACCACAATAATTTATGTCCATGTAAATCACCCCCTGTCTATGTGAGCTCCCCTACAGTAGGACAGTAACTTGTCATGCCTTTGTGCTCTGTTCCCTGTCAGTTGTCAGCCATATCCTTGAGTTATGTCACTCAGATCACTCATCTGCTCTGTATCTGTTCCTGTTGCTTACATGCACTGTTGGGTACATCCTGCAGACCTGATGTCCATTATCATTTGCCTTCTCTGCTGTTAGTACACACTTATCTACTATATTCCAATTCCTAAATTGTTTTTCATTACATGATCTCCCATAATATGGCTACTGCTGTTTTTGACATGCAAAAACAGGCCTCATGACACAGTAATTATTCTAATAATGTACTTTAATGAGAGTGTCTCTGAATTGCTGCTGTAAGACAATGCATTTTCAGACACTATTAGTACCACCATATGTGTTCCTTCCCATGCTTGGGCACATGTATATTTTGCACATTTGCTGACACTGTGATGCTCCTAGACCTGCTACAATCTTTCTCCATTTGCTACACAAGTACTACAGGGAGCACCTGTTGGAGTAAAATGCTGGCTGCACATATGAAATCCATGACTGGCAACAACTTGCCATGGTACTGTGTGATGTCACTCGCAACACCTATCTGACAAGCAAAACCAGCACAAGTACAGTGACCTGTGGAGGCACCACCCTACCCTACTCAGAGAGTGAAAGACTGAGTTTAAGAAAAGGGATCCAGCTTACTGTTGGATACATTATATATATAGCTTGGTACTGTACATTATGAATAGCACATGTTTCTGTCATTCCCTTCTGTTGTTAGGCATATTTTGTACTAATTATCATGTGGTTTTGCTTTACAGTGGGTGAGGAGATTGTATTTAGTCGTGATGTCTACTTTAGGAAAAATGACAGACTCAGATCTTCAGCTGGAAGAGAAAGTGTAATATGTACACAACAGTACTGTAAGACTGAAAAAATACCATTCAATAGGTAAACCTGTATAAATCCCAAACCATTAGTAACCCCATTGCTTGATGCATTTTTCTACTTTTTCCTCATATTTCTTCTTTCTACAGAGTTAACTGTGGCACAGTTGCTGAAACTTGCATCTGAGCCGGCCAACATGCCTGCTGCTGGGTCTCTAGCTGTCCCTAGGCCTGTCCAATTGCAGGAGGATGAATACAATCCTATGGAAGGTAAGCAGTAGACCTTGCTGGTGGTCTATGTGGCATTTGTCAGTAGAAACTGGAGACTGGTCTACAGTGAGTGTTTCAGAGTGGGCCTCTTGAATTATCCAGAAGAAAGTGCAGTAGCTGGTCAGGATTATGGTTCCTGGGGTTGGCTGAGAGTAGAGAACCTACATTGTTACCCTGGAGCAACTCCTTGTACAGCTTTTGGAGCTGCATGGTCAGCCAGCCCTGTCAACTGGACCAACAGAAGCACTGTCTGCCTATAATGTCAGCCACAAGGGTGAAAGACATCTGGGTTGATTACTGTCTGGGCCAGTCAGGCAGGTCTACTATATAACATCCTGTTCCCCATCATGGTGGTCACTTTCCTTGGGTATTGTTATCCATATACTGTTTGTAGTCCAGTCTTCCACGTCATCATTTGTCCTTCCTATGTTTTGTCTGATTCTTTCCATTGCCACTCCCTTTTTTGCATAGCTTACTTTCTCTGTCTGCATTGCATGTTTGTTTGTCTGTCTGCCTTTGCTACCTTTTCTATACCCTTTTTCCTCCCCACACATGATCCTAGCAGCCATCCTCTTCTAGCTGTCTTGAAATGTAAGTAGGCAGCTATCTCCATAAGAAAATATGTTCTTCTCCCCTCAACCTTTCTTCCCTTTATACTATCCTTGTGTTGTTCTGGAAGTCTAGCTATGACCAGCATTGAAACAAGTCATTTTCTGATTAAGTTTTTTTTTTCCTGTAACTTTATATTGCCCTATTTTCCATGCTATTTCATTCCAATTGGCTGACGCACAGTACATTCTGTAGTAACATTTTTTTTTTAATTTGGATATAGCCCCTGTGAGTGGTAAACTATACATCCTAATAATTCAGTCTTGGTCCTTCCTGAATGGTTTCACAATATTTGCCATACAGCAGCCAGGCAAGATCTTGTGGCACCACGTTTCAACAATCTCCCTCCCCTAAATGTGTTTCAGAGTGACTTGCTTCACTAAGCTCAACCCCTCTCATTTTATAGTACAGCAATATCTTTATCCTCATCAAGCTTTAGCAGCATATGATGAAGACCTTCTGTGAAAGCTGGGTCCAGGGAAAAATAGTTAAACCTCTACAAATCCCAAATCATTAGTAACCTCACTGCTCGATGCAATGTTAAACCCATAAGAACTTACGTTATTAGTATATTAGGCACACTACTGTTAAGTTTGTGGCTAAACTCATAAAAATCTTAATTTATTGTTATATTAGGCAGGTTATTAAGGCCTTCAGTAAGCACAACTCTCTAGTTTGCATATTATATACCAGCTCTTCCCCATATACCAGATTCTGGAAACTATGAGACTGTAATTTGCCACACCACCATCTGTTGCTAGCCTCAGGCAGTGCACAAACTGGCAATCACTTACTTCTACCACACCTTGAATCTACATGTCAGATTTGCAAATATTTATTAAATCATCAGGCAATCTTCTTATGAAAACATTTTGTCAGCACCCTACAGGCTGTCAGTACCTGCACCCATGCAGCACAAGCAGGATACTCGCCAAACAATACACATTTTTCTGCTGAGATATTTAAGAAATTGTTTGAAATCCACAAAGTCCTCCAAGGTATTTTGGCATAAAAAGCCCTCATACAGACACTCCAACAATTGCCCATATTGCACAATCCAATTAAAAAAAAAAACACAAACAGAGGTCACCTAGCTAACAGACTTAAACCACTAAGGACAATTAGGTGCGTTATGTGGAAATATTCTAACTACAGATGACTCCATGCTGAGATGCAAACATGAATCATTCACCAGTCTGAGCAAAGAAAGGGAAAAGTGAGCTTTCTCTCACATGCCAGGATTTAAGACTACTAGGACACACAAGTTCCTTCACCCCAGATAACCATTTGACATGTTTTTTGTTCACGTGTGTGAATAGCTTGAGACACCCATCCTTGGATTATGTAAAGACACATTTAAGGGAACTGTATGAATATGTGTCTGAGGTTGGCATGTCACTAGTCCTGAACAGCAGCCTACTTTCTCTGAGAGTGATGCCACAATATAAACCAAAGATATTTGATATCAGCAATTGGCTTAGTTACTGCTGTGAACCAACTGTCTCTAATGTGTGTCAACATAGAAGCAGATGTTTTACAGTCCTATCTGCTTTGCTAGAGATGTTGCTTTATACTCTTTACAGGTTTTTTTATATTTGCCAACATTTTCTGTACCACAGAGCACCATTTTAAGCATTGTCTGTATTGTCCAGCTATCAGTTTAGCCATATCAAATCAGGTTAGTTAAAACATAGTGCAGATTGGTTCTAATAGCCTCAGTAAGAAATTGCACTCATTACCCTAGAAAATGTCAGCCTCTGCATCATTTATTTTTGCTTATTCTTTGTTCACCAGCTTAGTCATGTTAGGCTAATGGTCCCATTTTAGGGGAGGCCAATGGTTGCATTTATACCACTAGGGGTAATTTAGCCAGGGAACTTCCCCTATCTTTTTGTATATGGATGTGTTTGTGGCTACACTTCCTACTTCCACTCCAAGTGTGGAGGCAGCTTGGAGAAGCAGGAAGAAATATGGTGAGAGTCGATGGCGAGAAGGAGGTGGTCAGGGATATGGCAGCTTTAGAAGATAATGAAGTTATTTGGGAGGTGAAGGAGTCTGGCCTTTTGCAAAATGAGGTGAAGGGAAGGAACGAGGAAGGAGAGGAGCAGTTAATGAAGGAGTTACCAGAAAAGAGTGATGAGTTAAAGGTGAAAACACCTTTACAGGATTCAGAAACCATGTTCCAGGAGAGACTGTTTCAAGAAGATACACAGAGTGGATGTATAATTACAACCCTCCGGTTGTGAGGGCTGTGGGATGTTTATTTGAAGGACATGTTAAGTCAGAGTGAACCACAGAGAGAGAGATGGCAACATTGTGGGGTGAGATTATGGGCAAAATTTGTTCATATATTTTGTTCATATGTTAACACTAGGTTAATTGTCCTTGTGGGCCATTTTAAGCCTAGCCATTTAACCCATGTGAGAATTAAACCCTGCACCTTGTGTCTACAAGGCAAATATCTTAATTATGCCAACCTCCCGCTGGTATTATACCAACCACTCTACAGAAAGAAGAGGCAAAAGAGATTGTTGAAAAAAGAAATTGTATGCGCAGATGGTGAAAAGGGGGGGGGGGTGAGTGGAGGTGTTAAAAGAGATGACAAGGAAGAAATCTGCGGTAAGGATAAGCAGCAAGGAAGAAAAGGGGCTTGAAAGGTATGAGGTTTGGGGTACTGTAATTAAACCTTCAGGTATCGCTCCCAAGCAGGTAAGAGCTTGTATATACATTAATAAAGGTACGTTTTGTGATACTCTGTTTGAAACTGGACAATGTACTGAGAAAGTTTTAGAGCAATTTGAGATTAAAAAAGACTGCAATCCATGGATTTTGTATGTAGTACAAACATGCAACAGAGAGAGAAAAAAGAGAATTTCTGTACAATTCCGGACAGAAATTGAGAAAGAAGTGTTAAAAGTCTATTTAAAGACTTTATGCAGAAATATTATGGACAGTACAAAGATTTTTGATGATAGAGGTTTGTGGACTGGGGGATGGGAACTTGGTGTAATTTTTAAAATAGAAAATGAAAATGAAAAAGTGATAAATACAGAGGGGAAATGGTGGCTTTGTTAAATGCAGGGGACAACCAAAGACATGTTTTTTTTTGTTTTTTTTTTGTTTGTTTGTTTGCTTGTTTGTTTGTTTGTTTTGTGGAAAAGATGATCATTTAATTAGTAATTGTGATAAAAGAAAATGTTTTATTTGTGGTAAGACGGAGCATGAAGCTAAGAATTGTGACATGATATGTAGAAAATGTGGGCAACCTGGACATGCATGGGTGAATTGTGTAGATAACAGAATTTAAAGAAGAACAAAAGCAGAAATATGAATGTAATACAGGATGAAACATAGAAGATGAACATGCGGAACATATTGTAGTCGAAGAAAATAATAAAGAATTGAAAATAGTATGTAAAAAAATGAAAATAATAAAGGGGAGGAAATGGTACAAGAAAGAGGTGGAGATGAATATATAAATTGGAGAATGATTAAGGGAGTGCTGTAGGAAAAAAATGTGAAAGATAGGAAAAGGAAATTTAAAAGTATAATTGCAAAAGAAAATAAAAAGCACAAAGGGTAAAAGTGGAATGGCATAAAAATTATATAAGAAGAAAGCTGAAAATCTTAGCTATAAATGTTAATAGTATAAAGAATGTTAAAAGAAGAGTAGGTGTACTAGAATTGTGTGCAACACTTAACATGCATGTTACTATATTAAAAGACATAAGAATACTATTAGAAGAAAGTTAAAAACAGAAGAGTTATGGGATGAAATATTATTTGGAATATGGGTAAAGGGGTCCCCTTCAGTAGATCGAACTTTTACAAGTTTGAACCTCATATGGCCGCGACCATATGTTTGAACTTGTAAAAGTTCTATTGGACTGAATGGAGATCTCCGTACAGTGTGGAACTCAGATCTGCTCTGAGTTACAGCACAATGGCACTAAATATACAGAACCAACTGATATTGCCAACATCCTGGCAGATAGGTTCAGTGCTAATTTTACCCCCCTCACACCCCCTAAAGGGCCCATTTTTATACCGGAAGAATGCAAAGTTCCTGTAATCATGGCTGCACAGGTGAAAACCACACTCTCCAAAGCCAAGAACACAGCATCCATGAGACCTGACAACATCCCAGGCAGCATTCTACACGAACTACAGAACAAACTGGCACCCCACCTAAGTACCATGTTCTATCATAGCCTAACCTCAGGCTTTGTGCCCACTGAATGGCACACAGCGATTGTTATCCCACACCACAAAGGGGGAGCCCCCACGAACCCCAGGAACTACTGCCCCATTAGCCTGACGATCCTGGTCTGCAAGCCATGGAACATATCATCATGGAACTTATAAACAAAGACATTGGTAATCTCCAAACTCTGGACCCCACCCAGTTCGGGTTTGTAAAAGGCAGATCATGTCTCCTAAACCTGATAGACATCTTTGAAGCAGTCACCAAAGCTGTAGATGAGGGAAGGGTGGTTCACACAGCCTATCTAGATCTCACCAAGTATTTCAACACCATCCCCCACTCTGGAATTATAGATAAACTCACTAAACTAGGTATAAATCTTTATGTCACAAGATGGGTTGCCAACTGACTCACTGACAGAACCCACACTGTGAAAGTAGCAGACTCCAAATCCATCTTCAGACCAGTGACAAGTGGAGTACCACAGGGTTCAGTCCTGGGTCCTCTCCTGTTTGGTATCTACTTCTCTGAAGTACAGGCTAACACAGAAGGTCTTTGGCTGAATAAATTCACAAATGACTGCAAACTAGGAGCCATAATCGAAACTCCTAACGATATGGACATCCTACAAAAGGGCCTGAGACAGATGCCTGGTGTCAAAGCCATGGCCTCAAGCTCAATGCCAAATAGTGCACTGTCATCCCCTTTGGTAAAAACTCTGTATCCATGAACTACCACATAGGTGATAGTTTTCTTAACACTGAAAGTGTGATAAGAGACCTTGGGACACAGGTGGAACGTAGTCTCTCCTTTGATAATCATATTACCACAGTAGTTAGGAAATCCTTCTACATGGCACACTTCATCACAAAAGGTTTCTCATCCAGGGAAAAAGAGGTCATTGTTCCCCTCTACTCATCACTCATTAGACCCATTATAGAGTACAACACCCCTTTTGGTATGTACCTCATAAGACATCTACAACAACTAGAAAGACCGCAGAAATACCTCTCAAAGAGGATTACCGGCCTCAAACAGATGCCCTACGCAGACTGTCTCAAAAAACTCCAGCTTTACATCGTTGCATATCACCTACTTACAGGTGATCTCTGCCTAACATTCAAGGCTATGTCAAACCCAGAGCTGTTGGACATGCTCCACTTAAAGAAATCCCAATCCCTCTGTGCTACATGCTCTAGGGACCTAAAACTTGTCACCACAATAAACAGAACATGTTGGAGGGATAGATTCCTGTCCCAGAGACTTCCCATACTCTGGAACAAACTACCTATCTATATAAAGCAAAGGTCCTCATTGGCACTCTTTAAGAAAAATCTTGATGATTGGATGGGAAATAGGAAATTCACCCCGGGGATCACTTCTGTGGCTCTGTTCCACAGGGGCACAGGAAAATAATTTTCTTTGGTGGCAAAAGCCAGGGTACATTTTTGGCTAAGCTTATATAAGTCCTAGGGCCAATAGCCTAGTACCTACATATGAACCTATGAACCTATAAGAACAAAATACAGTTTAAATTACAAGTTTGAGTAAAGCAAACTATTAGCTACAGCAAGTCAAAAATCTTTACATGTGTATTGACATAGTTTAATAGCTGTAAATGTATAGTAACATTGCATGAAACATAAATACTGAAGAAGTGGTAGATGACTACGTACATTGCAGAGGGCAGTATGTAGTAAAACAGTGATAACAAACAGTGGAAGGCAGTGGATGACAGATAAGTTAGGAGAGATAGAAGAAAGTGTGTTGATGGTATGAAAGATGAATAAGGATATACTTGAGAGAGGAACAGCTGGAAGGCATCAGGTTATATGGCGTGTGGAGCAGGAGCATTGCCAATGGGGAGATAGATGAAGAAGGAGGCTATCTTTGAAGGAGCTAGCATTGTTAGTGGCGCTGAGTGATGATGGGAGAGAGTTCTAGAGCTTGGCGATGCAGAAAGAGTAGAGTGCTTGACTAGCAGGGAGTGTAGGTTTTTGGACAAGTGGCAAGGTTTCATTTTTTGATCTAAGGTGTCTGGGTGGTATTGAGTTAGAGTGGAGGAAAGGGCTGGACAGTAGAAAGGTTTGTAGATAATTTTGTGGGCAATAGTGAGTTGGTGAACAAGGTATTTTGGTAGTTCAAGCCACTTGAGTGTATGAAGTGAGGTACAGTGGTGGGATGAGTAGGTGGCACTAGTTGCAAATCTGGCAATTTTGTTATAAAAAGCTTCACTTTTGGTTTGAGGGATGTAAGAATGTTGGTCAGAAGGGGGCACCATATAGCAGGGATGGTAATAGGAAGGTAGAGGCCAAGGTTTGTTTTGTAGTGGGGGTAAGGAAGTGTTTATGTCTCTACAGACTTCCTAGTTTTGTTGTTTTTTTTATGTTGTTATGGATGTGCTGGTCAAAGATTAGGCTTTCATGAATGGTGACACCTAACAGTTTAGTATGTGAACACCAAAATGAAAAGTTTGTCTGCCAGCCAGCCGAATAAATGCTCCATTGCTGAAATAATAATATGATTTTGTGAAGTAAAAAAGTAGCAGAGCAAAACAGGTAGTCCCTTCTCTTAGAACACAAATGTTATTAAAACTTGATGAGTGCTTTCGCTTATTAGCTTCTTCAGATCAACATAACTTCGATTCATACAGATAGCAGTTTATATAGCAAATTCAAATTGATCAGTGCTCAATCAAAACTCTCTTCCAATTAAAAAAATTTTTTAAAAGAATATTACAATGTGTCAAAGTTCCTATACAAAAAACATTACTACTTAATATATAAATTCTGCACTTATAAGTTATATGATAATACAGTAGAACTCATTCACTATGTAAATGCTGAATATAAAACAAGCTTATACACTTAATAAAAAATCAAACAGAGTGTATATAATCCTGCATGTTCCTATTATATAACTCAAAAGGTGCACTATGCATATAGATATAGCTCACTCATTACTTCAATAAAGCTACTAAAAATATATAATGATGCCTAGATGTGTTATAGACTTTCCTATATATCATATTATATTGTATGTTATATACTGTATATATCAGAGGGGGCAACTCATTAAATGAGGATAGCCATTTAAAAGATGTTCATTTTATCTTCCTATGCTTCCTTAGTAAGGGTTTAATGGACGCTCTCTCATTTAAACCCATGCCCCTATCTGCTCTCAGTGTGATGATCCAGTTGTTCTCCTTGTACTCAGTGTGATTTCTAATGTCACCTTCACCTATACTTGGAGAGATGACTTCCAGTGCTCTAAATGTAAACCAATGTGTATCATCTGTGCACATAACATGTTTAGCTAGGGCATTGTGCTCTGATTTCTTATGAACGTGATAGACATGTTCTCGTATACAATCCCTAAACATTCTATTTGTTTTTCCAATGTAAAACGAGGAACAGATCTGACATACAGCTAAATATATAAGATTCAATGTTTTACAATTAGCTGTAGTGGAAAGCCTAAACTCGCTTTTCAGATCAGGGTGCACAAAAACCCTAGATGTGTCAATGTATGTACAAAAATTACACACACCACATGGTTTGGTATTCTTACTCCCTGACCTTTAACAATGTTCCTAAACACATGTAAAGGATGCATGCTGGACCTCATCAATAATGAGTTATGATAACAAGGCTTCTGGTAGACCCCAGTATTAATCAGGCCATCAGGTAGCTTTTCTACATAAAGATCTAAATAGTCTATTCTTGAATCAGACTGATTCATTGCAAATTTCAAATAATGTGTTAAATTATTCATTCTGTCAAAAAAGTTCTGTAATTGATGGTCATTGCCCTTCCATAAGATAAAATGATCATCGACAAAACGTCGATAAAAAACAACACGTTTCCTAAAATCTTCTAGTAGGAAAAGAATGCTTTCCTCCCATTGTGCCAGAAACATGTTAGCATAACTATTGGCACATTAAAGGTCAGGGAGTAAGGGCTTCAAGATTAAATCCATCAGAGGATTGTTTTAAGAAGGAGCTTACAGATTTGAAAGAAAAATTCTTACACAGAGGCTATAAAGAAACAGAGATTAATGAGAATTTGAAAGATGTTACTATACTGCGTACAAGTACAGCAGCACCTTACTATGGCCCAGTGGGACCTGGATTGTATCTGGACCCCCCAGCCAAGCATGCTACTATTAGATTCCCTATATTTTTTACATCTGATAATCAAGAACTTAGAGACATATTCTGTAAGAACTGGTCTATACTACAGGTAGATGATAGCATCAGGAAGATAGTAGGTGAACAACCTAAGTTTTTATATAAGAACAAGAAGAATCTTAAAAGACTACTATGTTACTTACATAACACCCAAGAGCAACTGGATGAAGGGAATACCAAACCATGTGACGCGTGTAATGTTTGTACATACATTGACACATCTAGGGTTTTTGTGCACCCTGATCTGAAAAGCGAGTTTAGGCTTTCCACTACAGCTAATTGTAAAACATTGAATCTTATATATTTAGCTGTATGTCAGATCTGTTCCTCGTTTTACGTTGGAAAAACAAATAGAATGTTTAGGGATTGTATACGAGAACATGTCTATCACATTCGTAAGAAATCAGAGCACAATGCCCTAGCTAAACATGTTATGCGCAGAGATGATACACATTGGTTTACATTTAGAGCATTGGAAGTCATCTCTCCAAGTATACGTGAAAGTGACAATAGAAATCGCACTGAGTACAAGGAGAACAACTGGATCATCACACTGAGAGAAGATAGGGGCATGGGTTTAAATGAGAGAGCGTCCATTAAACCCTAACTAAGGAAGCGTAGGAAGATAAAATGAACATCTTTTAAATGGCTATCCTCATTTAATGAGTTGCCCCCTCTGATATATACAGTATATAACATACAATATAATATATAGTATGTAGTTTAATATATATATATATATATATATATATATATATATATATATATATATATTTATTTATATATGTTACTGTATGATATATAGGAAAGTCTATAACACATCTAGGCATCATTATATATTTTCAGTAGCTTTATTGAAGTAATGAGTGAGCTATATCTATATGCATAGTGAGCCTTTTGAGTTATATAATAGGAACATGCAGGATTATATACACTCTGTTTTTTTATTAAGTGTACAAGCTTGTTTTATATTCAGCGTTTACATAGTGAATGAGTTCTACTGTTTTATCGTATAACTTATAAGTGCAGAATTTATGTATTAAGTAGCAATGTTTTTTGTATAGGAACTTTGACACATTGTGATATTCTTTTAAAAAAATTTTTTTAATTGGAAGAGAGTTTTGATTGGGCACTGATCAATTTGAATTTGCTATATAAACTGCTATCTGTATGAATCGAAGTTATGTTGATCTGAAGAAGCTAATAAGCGAAAGCACTCATCAAGTTTTAATAAAATTTGTGTTCTAAGAGAAGGGACTACCTGTTTTGCTCTGCTACTTTTTTACTTCACAAAATCATATTATTATTTCAGCAATGGAGCATTTATTCGGCTGGCTAGCAGACAAACTTTTCATTTTGGTCTTCATATTTATTTTTATTGCTATCGCCATCTGGAGCAGGATTATGCAGACATCTACATCCATTGAGCTGGACTACAATCCAGGGAGAGAGGAAAAAACCGAGGATATGCTACGTAAAAGATTCTTACAATGCCTTACATGCACGAAGAGTGTATCATGGCAATTGGAGGCGGACATTTTACCTGATGACATCAGCTATGCGACCGGGGATCTTGAGCGGTTGCAGCAACTCTTCGATGAGCTTGAGAAAGATTTTCTCAAGTTGAAGTGCTTACAAGCGCAGTGACTACATTTTCAGCATTGTTTGGACAAAAGAATTGTACCTTGAGGATTAAGAGTATTTAATATGCCGACTCAAGGGACACACTATCCAGAACTGCTTACCCGTTGGCAGCAGATTAATTTAGAGGTAAGCAGGAGATATTTGACTTTACTCATTGAGTTTTTTGTGCCGGAAGAGTCGAAACTCATGGAGGCTATTAAATCAAAGCAACAATATATTTTTGATAACTTTCCTGTTAATACAGTGAATCCTATGTTTGAAAGTTTACTCAATGGTATTGCAGCATTTGAACGTAGGTTGCTGCATCAAAAAAGGAATAAAATAATAAGGGACACCAATGATTTTAAACTGGGCCACATCTTTATGTGGCCCAGGCAAGGACATAATGCACAAACTGTTGAACCAGTACTAGGTCATGTAAATGACCATACTGTTAGAGCTACTGTTACTGCTAATTCTGTAACAAATAATGGCTTAAGTGTTAATGATTTAACTAATATGAGTGCAGATATCACCTCAAGAAATAATGTGCATGATGAAATAACAGAAATAATTGATCATGTCCCTCATACTGAAGTGTTTTTAAGTGAAATGACTAATGATGCAAATAGTAATAAGAACACAAATAATGTGCCAATACTATCAACTGGTAACTTGTACCCGGAGGTTAGTGTTACAAGGTCACCATTAGCAATACAAACACAGCAACCAGTAGTTAGACCAAAAGTGTTGAATAAAAAGAATGATAAATATGTAGAACATGTACAAAATTTAGGAGAGAGTGTTTCTTTTCCCCTTCCAGTACGGTTGGACAAAAAGATACGGAGGACACGCTCTATGAGTCATGGCCGTCAAAAACGGAAACACTCAGGCGAGTTCATACCCCACCAAACACTGAAAAAGATGTGGGGAAATGGGAAGAGCCACTGATGTTTAATATCTCTTCTCATGTATTCTCTCCTGAAGAAGAGAGTTTACTCTCTAAAGGGTTGAATTTTATACCTACGTGTAAAAGTAATTTAACAGATACTATTTTAGATCTTAAGGTTTTTTGTCAGAATATTATGCTCAAATTTATGTTTGGAAGTAATGAAATGGATACCATATGTGCAAAAGCTGATAATACACATAGATTCAGGAATTTGAGTCATTTTGTTCCTTTAAACTATCCATTGGTGGAAGCTTATTTAAAACTCACTGAAGATGATTTACTTAAATTTTATGACATGCATGGAGGTACCCGTATCTGCAACAATAGAAGGACTAGAAAAGATAATTTGAGTTACAATGAGAGAACATTTTTGAGAAATTTACAAAGGGATGATTCCATTACTATCAGACCTGCTGACAAGAGAGGCAGAGTAGTTGTGATGGACGTTTTGTCGATGAACTTTTTATCTTATGGAAGGGCAATGACCATCAATTACAGAACTTTTTTGACAGAATGAATAATTTAACACATTATTTGAAATTTGCAATGAATCAGTCTGATTCAAGAATAGACTATTTAGATCTTTATGTAGAAAAGTTACCTGATGGCCTGATTAATACTGGGCTCTACCGGAAGCCTTGTTATCATAACTCATTATTGATGAGGTCCAGCATGCATCCTTTACATGTGTTTAGGAACATTGTTAAAGGTCAGGGAGTAAGGACTTCAAGATTAAATCCATCAGAGGATTGTTTTAAGAAGGAGCTTACAGATTTGAAAGAAAACTTCTTACACAGAGGCAATAAAGAAACAGAGATTAATGAGAATTTGAAAGATGTTACTATACTGCGTACAAGTACAGCAGCACCTTACTATGGCCCAGTGGGACCTGGATTGTATCTGGACCCCCCAGCCAAGCATGCTACTATTAGATTCCCTATATTTTTTACATCTGATAATCAAGAACTTAGAGACATATTCTGTAAGAACTGGTCTATACTACAGGTAGATGATAGCATCAGGAAGATAGTAGGTGAACAACCTAAGTTTTTATATAAGAACAAGAAGAATCTTAAAAGACTACTATGTTACTTACATAACACCCAAGAGCAACTGGATGAAGGGAATACCAAACCATGTGACGCGTGTAATTTTTGTACATACATTGACACATCTAGGGTTTTTGTGCACCCTGATCTGAAAAGCGAGTTTAGGCTTTCCACTACAGCTAATTGTAAAACATTGAATCTTATATATTTAGCTGTATGTTAGATCTGTTCCTTGTTTTAAGTTGGAAAAACAAATAGAATGTTTAGGGATCATATACGAGAACATGTCTATCACATTCGTAAGAAATCAGAGCACAATGCACTAGCTAAACATGTTATGCGCAGAGATGATACACATTGGTTTACATTTAGAGCATTGGAAGTCATCTCTCCAAGTATACGTGAAGGTGACATTAGAAATCACACTGAGTACAAGGAGAACAACTGGATCATCACACTGAGAGAAGATAGGGGCATGGGTTTAAATGAGAGAGCGTCCATTAAACCCTAACTAAGGAAGCGTAGGAAGATAAAATGAACATCTTTTAAATGGCTATCCTCATTTAATGAGTTGCCCCCTCTGATATATACAGTATATAACATAGTATGTAGTTTAATATATATATATATATATATATATATATATATATATATATATATATATATATATATATATATATATTTATATATGTTACTGTATGATATATAGGAAAGTCTATAACACATCTAGGCATCATTATATATTTTCAGTAGCTTTATTGAAGTAATGAGTGAGCTATATCTATATGCATAGTGAGCCTTTTGAGTTATATAATAGGAACATGCAGGATTATATACACTCTGTTTTTTTATTAAGTGTACAAGCTTGTTTTATATTCAGCGTTTACATAGTGAATGAGTTCTACTGTTTTATCATATAACTTATAAGTGCAGAATTTATGTATTAAGTAGCAATGTTTTTTGTATAGGAACTTTGACACATTGTGATATTCTTTTAAAAAAATTTTTTTAATTGGAAGAGAGTTTTGATTGGGCACTGATCAATTTGAATTTGCTATATAAACTGCTATCTGTATGAATCGAAGTTATGTTGATCTGAAGAAGCTAATAAGTGAAAGCACTCATCAAGTTTTAATAAAATTTGTGTTCTAAGAGAAGGGACTACCTGTTTTGCTCTGCTACTTTTTTACTTCACAAAATCATATTATTATTTCAGCAACGGAGCATTTATTCGGCTGGCTAGCAGACAAACTTTTCATTTTGGTCTTCATATTTATTTTTATTGCTATTGCCATCTGGAGCAGGATTATGCAGACATCTACATCCATTGAGCTGGACTACAATCCAGGGAGAGAGGAAAAAACCGAGGATATGCTACGTAAAAGATTCCTACAATGCCTTACATGCACGAAGAGTGTATCATGACAATTGGAGGCGGACATTTTACCTGATGACATCAGCTATGCGACCAGGGATCTTGAGCGGTTGCAGCAACTCTTCGATGAGCTTGAGAAAGATTTTCTCAAGCTGAAGTGCTTACAAGCGCAGCGACTACATTTTCAGCATTGTTTGGACAAAAGAATTGTACCTCGAGGATTAAGAGTATTTAATATACCGACTCAAGGGACACACTATCCAGAACTGCTTACCCGTTGGCAGCAGATTAATTTAGAGGTAAGCAGGAGATATTTGACTTTACTCATTGAGTTTTTTGTGCCGGAAGAGTCGAAACTCATGGAGGCTATTAAATCAAAGCAACAATATATTTTTGATAACTTTCCTGTTAATACAGTGAATCCTATGTTTGAAAGTTTACTCAGTGGTATTGCAGCATTTGAACGTAGATTGCTGCATCAAAAAAGGAATAAAATAATAAGGAACACCAATGATTTTAAACTGGGCCACATCTTTATGTGGCCCAGGCAAGGACATAATGCACAAACTGTTGAACCAGTACTAGGTCATGTAAATGACCATACTGTTAGAGCTACTGTTACTGCTAATTCTGTAACAAATAATGGCTTAAGTGTGAATGATTTAACTAATATGAGTGCAGATATCACCTCAAGAAATAATGTGCATGATGAAATAACAGAAATAATTGATCATGTCCCTCATACTGAAGTGTTTTTAAGTGAAATGACTAATGATGCAAATAGTAATAAGAACACAAATAATGTGCCAATACTATCAACTGGTAACTTGTACCCGGAGGTTAGTGTTACAAGGTCACCATTAGCAATACAAACACAGCAACCAGTAGTTAGACCAAAAGTGTTGAATAAAAAGAATGATAAATATGTAGAACATGTACAAAATTTAGGAGAGAGTGTTTCTTTTCCCCTTCCAGTACGGTTGGACAAAAAGATACGGAGGACACGCTCTATGAGTCATGGCCGTCAAAAACGGAAACACTCAGGCGAGTTCATACCCCACCAAACACTGAAAAAGATGTGGGGAAATGGGAAGAGCCACTGATGTTTAATATCTCTTCTCATGTATTCTCTCCTGAAGAAGAGAGTTTACTCTCTAAAGGGTTGAATTTTATACCTACGTGTAAAAGTAATTTAACAGATACTATTTTAGATCTTAAGGTTTTTTGTCAGAATATTATGCTCAAATTTATGTTTGGAATACAATATAATATATAGTATGTAGTTTAATATATATATATATATATATATATATATATATATATATATATATATATATATATGTTACTGCATGATATATAGGAAAGTCTATAACACATCTAGGCATCATTATATATTTTCAGTAGCTTTATTGAAGTAATGAGTGAGCTATATCTATATGCATAGTGAGCCTTTTGAGTTATATAATAGGAACATGCAGGATTATATGCACTCTGTTTGATTTTTTATTAAGTGTATAAGTTTGTTTTATATTCAGCATTTACATAGTGAATGAGTTCTACTGTTTTATCATATAACTTATAAGTGCAGAATTTATGTATTAAGTAGTAATGTTTTTTGTATAGGAACTTTGACACATTGTGATATTCTTTTAAAATTTGTTTTAATTGGAAGGGAGTTTTGATTGGGCACTGATCAATTTGAATTTGCTATATAAACTGCTATCTGTATAAATCGAAGTTATGTTCATCTGACGAAGCTAATAAGCGAAAGCGCTCAACAAGTTTTAATAAAATTTGTGTTCTAAGAGAAGGGACTACCTGTTTTGCTCTGCTACTTTTTTACTTCACAAAGTTTAGTATGTGAGACAACTTCTAAGGTGGTTTTATTTAAAGAGTAGATTTTAAAGTCTGGTTTGTTTATAATAGTGGTGTTCTTAGGCATGAAGATAAGAAGTTTGGTTTTGTTTGGATTGCATGCAAGATGGTTGAGTGTAATCCAGTTTTCAATGGAGGAGAATGCTTGCTGAGTGTGTGTAAGTAGTTCGAGTATGGTCTTGGAGGTGTGTTAGAAAAATATTCATTTTTTGTATGAAGTATTAGTTAAAAGCAAAGTAGTATGTAATGCATTTTTATTCTGTTAATGATATGACAATTCATATGTAATTGTAAGAAGCTTCTGAAACTGCAGTGTGCTCTGACCCCTGACCCTGGCAGCAGCTAGCTCAGCGAGTTTTGATGTTTATGCTTTTCATAAGTGATTATCTGCTGGGTCAGGAAATTAAATGTGTGAAATAATGAAAATCTTCTGCTCTTTCCTGTTGGGATGATTTGGCCTTGTATATAACTTTTAGATAAACACACAGCTGTTGGGAAAGTGATACAGGAGAACAAAGAAGTGAATTAAAGGACTGAATCTGTTATTGTATTTGTACTGGCCTGAAACCTTGAAGAAGTAACTTCTACAGAAAGAGATTATATTTAACCAGGTGGCTGCAAGGCCATATTGTTACTGAGGAAAAAAACAACTTTAAAATATATGTTCAGCGTTTTTCATGAATAGAAGACTGTTAGCTGAAATGATGTAGATGTCCTGTGACTAACCACATCAGTAAAGTGGGCATAGCTATAATGTAAATGCTATAAAATATTGTGTACTTCCTGCATCATGTCAGACAAAATTCTGTACTTGTATGTTTTTTGCCTCCTGGTGTACACTAGTAAACTTTTTAACCTGAACCTCCTGTGTATTGAAATCTTATTTTATTTAACAGTTTGGTCCTTCGGACTGGAATTCCCTTGGTAAGCCGCAGATCAGAGCGTATCGGTGGTCGAATACTGCGCAGGAGAATTTACCGAAATGGTTCTTCTTGAGTGAAAAGACCTCCGACTGAATTGTCGTGTAAAGAGGCTGGCCACTTTCTGATCTGTGGCCGAAAAGCGGAACTTGGACTTTCTCAATACTGGAGGCTCAGGTAGGAAGACTTTTGCCTTTTTTCTGTTTTAGATCAGGGACTAGGTTACAATAAATATTGTTGTCAAGATTTGTTATGCAAATCAGGGACAATGAATTACTGTGTATTTGGTCATAGATCAGGGTAACAAAATAAGGTAGGCAGTTATTCTAGATAAACTGTGAAAAGGATTGAAATTGTGGTACCACGTGATAAGAAGGGTTACGTAACATTTTTTCTTAACATGGGAAATCGGTGCACTAAAACATCGCGAGACCCGCCCCTAACCGATGACGCAAAATATATGCAATCACAACGTTCTGATAATGTTAGGTATTATACAAAATGGGTTAACAAATATGAATTTGATGGCAAATTAGATAAATCTTCACTGGTTAAACTCCTTAAGCAACTTAAATTTGATGCAGAAGGTCAAGCAAAGAAGCAACGTCAATTAGGCATTCCTCAGGCACACAGGTGGATTGAGGAAGCAAACCGTAGGGAACAAAAGACTAAAAATTCAAAAGCGTTATTCTTAGATAAAGAAGATAATAACTTGGTAATAGCAACAGCTCCTCCTCCTCCTCCCTTGCCCCCTCTCTTACCTTTTTCAGGGTATGAAACGGGTGGACAGGCTGGTCCACCTCCACGTTATCCTGAGGTCTCAGTGAGACCAAAATCATTTGTCAGAGATCCCATTGAAACTAGGTCCCGGACACGAAAAACACATAGGGACACAGAATCATATCAAACAGAGAGAAATTTACAAGATGAGAGTGAGGAAGAAATGTGCCCACTTATAGAGGTCCCAAATCCTCAGGCAGGACAAGAAGGGCAGGACCCAACTCTCTTAGTATACAGACCGTGGACACCGGAGGATATCCGGAAAGCTACTGAGGGAATTCCCCATCCAAAAGTTAATTTTACGAAATTTTTAGAGGATTTGCAGGGCATGAGGTTGAGTTACCACTTGAATGGGGAAGAAGTAGAGAAGGTAGTCAGACAAATTATAGGTCCAGATTGGCACATGATTTGTGGCAACTGGAATCCTCGTAATGCAGAATTTAAACCACTCCCACATAGTGGCCTTGAACTAGACAATAGAGTGAAGGGTCTTACAGACCGAATCTCTGAGAAATGGAAACCTAGGGCAGACTGGACTTCCATTAATCAATGCATACAGCAGGAAAATGAGACAGTAGATGGATACTATGCTAGATTATTAGAATGTTTTAATAACCATAGCGGTATGACAGTTCCTGAAAATCAAACAAATGATTCCTCGTATGAACAGCAATTGAAAAATGCATTTTTGAAAGGTTGCATTGCACCTATCAGTAGCTTCATTACGAAGCATATGATAGATCATCGAACAAGTAGGCTACAAGCTCTACTTGAATATGCTAGGCATGCTGAGAGACATTTTAATAGTAAAAAGAAAAAGAAAGCACAAGTCTTCACTGCTGAAGACGGAGCTGAAGTTTTCGTGTTACAGTCAGGCAAAAAGGGAAAGAAAAATGCCCAGGGAAATAAACAGTCTGACAAACGGTCAGAAGATTTCGAAGAAAGGAAAAAGAGAGGTGAATGCTTTAAGTGCGGAAAGAAAGGACATCTAGCAAGGGATTGTAAACAAAATAAAAAGGCAACCACAGAAGATAAGGGGGATGAGGACTGACTACATGATAGTGAAGGTGACAGTCCGAAACCATCAGGAAAGATCAATACGCAGAAGGCAAATGCAAATGTGATAGAGGGAATAAAGGAAGTGCAACCAGATATAGAGGATGAAGAAAGTGAAATTTTAGATTTAGCATTGTTGAGCCTAGAGCTCTACCTAGCCGACACAAAACCGGAAGTGACACTTCTGGTGGAGGGAAGGGAAGTCAAATTCCTATGTGACTCAGGGGCATCACGGACTCTGATACACCCCTCCAAGTTACCGGAGTATTCTGAATCTCCTGATTATATACTAGTGAAAGCTGCAAATGGACAGCTATACCGGGAACCGCTTTCCCATGATATAGCAATAACTGATCCTGTTTCAGGCATGACTCAAAAAAGTAAGATTGTTGTTTCTGCTAAGTGTCCAGTAAACTTATTAGGAAGGGACCTTATGCAGATATTTGGCATAGCAGTAGTTCCAACCATGCAGGGTATGGAGACACAAAGGCAAATGGATACTTTCATGGTGCGACCGGAGGGTGAAACTTTTTACTGGTACAGCCAGGATCTAGTTACGACTGGTCCAGGGGCAGTAACCGAGGAACTGATGAACGTAGCCATCAGTAAAGCCCCCTCCCTTGACACTGATCGACAGCATTTGTTACACTGTACTCTATACTACTGTAATACGCCAGGACCTGATAGAGAATATGAGCAAGAATTGTTCAAAAATCGTGCAACTAGATTAGTGTTACGTACTTTGTACTGGGATACTGAGGGAAACAGTGTGGTTAGCTGTTCATTACCTCAGGAATTCCTTGCCTTGTATAGATCTAATCGATTGCCACATGTCAGTTTGACAAAGAACAAAAACATAAAATGGGCGGACTTAGGAGAGAAGGTAACAAAATGGAAGAAGCAGACTGACTTAGAACTATCAGAACAGGGAATACCAAAACAGAAGTTAAATTGGTTGACGCAGACACACCCAGCTGTACACCTGCAATCTAGCGAGGACAGCTGATTAGCATTCTTATTAGAAGAAGAAGAGAAAGCCCTGTGTGAAATACCAACAACTCTTTGGTCAGCAGACACATCAGATGTAGGACTTATTCGAACAGCAGGACCAGTAACAATTACACCAAAGTCAGCATTCAGACCACAGAAAAGACAATACCCCTTGAGGAAAGATGCAGAAATAGGAATCAAGCCTATAATAGCAGCATTACTCAGGGAAGGAGTACTGGTAGAATCTCCTGATTCACCATGTAATACACCACTATTTCCTGTTAAAAAAGCAAACAGGGAATGGCAGATGGTTCAGGATTTACAAGCTGTAAATAATGCAGTAATACCCAGAGCACCCACGGTGCCAGATCCACATACTTTGTTAAATGACCTGGAGCCCCAACAAAAATACTTCTCTGTGGTAGATATCAGTAATGCTTTCTTTTCGATACCTATACATCCTGATAGTCAATACTGATTTTCATTTACATTTCAGGGTAAAAGGTATACCTATACTAGATTACCACAGGGATATTGTGAGAGCCCAACGATATTTGCACAAGAAATGGCTAGCAACCTGGCAGGGTTCACCCCACCAGGAGGTAGTCAAATTCTACTTTATGTAGATGACATTTTGCTAGCAGCCCCCACCCAGCAACAATGTAGGGAGGATACCATAGCACTACTGAACTTTTTAGCAGCACAAGGACACAAAGTGAACAAAAGTAAGTTACAACTTTGGAAAAAACAAGTTAGATACTTAGGATATGTAATATCCAATGAAGGTAGGATATTAGATGAGGATAGAAAAACAGCAATTTTACAAGCACCCAGACCAAAAACCAAGAAGGAAATGATGTCCTTCTTGAGAACAACTAACTTTTGTCGGAGTTGGATACCAAACTATGCTTTGGAATCTGCTCCACTAACTGATCTAATATACAAAATGCCAATGGCAGCACAAGACTTGTTACAATGGACACCAGAGGCAGAAACAGCTTTCTGCAGGCTAAAACAGTTGATAGCCTCTTCATTAGTTTTAGGACTTCTGAATTATCATAAACGGTTCTTCCAGACCGTAGATTGCAGACAGGGATACATGACATCAGTGCTGATGCAACAGCATGGGGATAAGCAATGCCCCATAGCTTACTATTCATCACAGTTAGACCCAGTGGCGCGATCTTTGCCTCACTGTGTACAAGCAGTGGTTGCAGCTGCAATGGCAGTACAGGCCTCGGCCTCAGTGGTGTTATTCCGCCCTCTCACATTGAGAGTGCCTCATGCAGTTGCGATAATTTTACTGCAAGAAAAAGTAGCATATCTCTCTCTCCTGCTAGACATCTTTCATGTATGACTATACTGCTGAGCCAACCTCATATGACGATTGAACGATGCACGACATTAAACCCATCAACAATACTCCCAACTCCTGTAGATGGCACACCACACAGTTGCCTACAGGAAATAGAACAAACAACCTTACCCAGACAGGACCTCACGGATATGCCCTTGAATGATGCCGAGGTGACATATTACGTGGATGGCTCATGCAGAAGGGGTCCTACGGGAAAGAATCTAGTAGGGTATGCAGTAGTTATAGATACTGAAATTTTAGAAGCACAACCCTTACAGCATAACTTATCTGCACATGCAGCAGGGTTGATAGCTTGTACTTTACCGAAAGGTAAATGTGTAAACATATATACTGACAGTCAGTATGCCTTCTCTACAGTACATGTTTTTGCCCAACAATGGAAAAATAGGGGAATGATAACATCTAGTGGCAAACCAATTAATCATGCGCAACTCATTTTGAACTTATTAGAGTCCATTCAGTTACCTACTAAAGTAGCTATTTGTAAATGTGCAGCTCATACGAAACAACAGGACAGAATTTCAAAAGGTAATGGGAGAGCTGACGCAGCTGCAAAGCAAGCAGCTTCAGACTCAGAAACTCTACTGATAAATGAGGAATTACAACCCTCTGAGATTTTAGATTTAGACATGTTAAAAACGATGCAGACGCTTACTACAAAAGAAAAACAAAAATGGGAAAAGCTGGGAGCAAGTCTTGAAAATGGACTGTACATCTCCAAGGAAAAGAAACCAATATTGCCGTCTAATTTATTTAGATATGCAGCTTTGTTGAGCCATGGGCAGTGCCATGTCTCAACAGGGGGGATGGTACAGTTAGTAAATCGAATATTCCAAACATATGGATTCACAAATTATACAAAAAAATTTTGTGCAGCATGTCATACTTGTAACAAGCATCATGCACAAGGGGCATTTAAACCCAAACAAGGAAGTTTCCCTGTACCACCGTATCCGTTCCATACTATCTGTATGGATATCATAGAATTGAATAAATGTGAGGGGAAAAGATATTGGGCCGGATTCACGAAGGCTTGCACGGAGTCTATGAGTAGTGTAAGACTCCATGCAGCCTTCGCGATCCAGGAACAGCCCAAAGTCCGTGTAAGAGTCAAGCTAAAACGGCTCTTACACGGAGTGGGCGTGGATAAGATAATCAACCCACTTGCAGCCGAATAGCATGCAAATGAGGCTGATTAGCAATCCAGGAAGCCCAAAACAGCTCGTGTAAGAGCCATTTTAGCTGCAGAAATGTACTCAGTTGACAACTGAGTACGTTTCTCAACACGCAATGGAGCCATGTCAGCTCAAATAAAGGGTGCATATGTGATAGGCAGCATGCCAATGGCCAAATATGTGGCCATTGGCAAGGTGACCCCATGCAAATATATTAAAAATATAATTTTTTTTTTCGGCGATTGCCGATGTTTAAACCCAGCGCAGCCCCGCGCAAACGGGCTGCGCTGCATAGAACATAAAAACAAAGGTTTTAAACCCACAAATGTAGGTTTTATGCAATACATGGAATGTCACTGGAGGGACCAGCAGAGCAAAACCAACATGGCCACCATGTAGTGGTTGCTAAGGGGGGAAGCTGAGTCTAAGAGATGTAACTAAGCATTAGTAGGCAATCTGATGCAAATGAGTGTAAGGATACTGAATTCCACTGTCACATAGCAAATGAGCACATTCTGAGTAGTGTAAGAGTTACATACGGGGGAGGAACAGAGTAGGAGATAGGTGACATCACAGGGGGGAATTGTAGAAAGAGATGCAGTTCATTGGAGGTTAGAGTTACATGACAGATGTCAGACAGATATCAAGGAAAGAGGTGTGTCACTAAGCACTAAGTAAACATGAGAAAGTCAAAAAACGGAAGGTGTACACTGTTGCCTACACCAAAGTTTCTTGCTGGATGTGTATGTATGCGCAGCGCCGCCTAAGCAAGTAAGGCAGTGTCTTGGCGTGTAAGGCAGTGTCTTGGCGTGTAAGGCAGACTCAGCATGTGGGAGCGTGTTGGGAGATGTTTAACACCGTGTGCGTGGTGTGCGATGTTTAAAACCAAATAAGCAGATTCTGAACTGTGTAAGTATGTGTCTTGTAAGCCACTGTGAGCGTGTTTCTGCTGGTTTGCACACGGCTCCACCCTGAGGAAACAGAAAGGAAAAGGAAGCAACAGATGTAGTAGGAAGTTAGCAGGGAATACTGCTGGAGCTAGCAGGTGAAAACAATTAGATGCAGGCAATTACACAGGCAGAATACTAGGCCAGCCCAGCACTTAAAACTCTGCAAACAGCAGTGCAGAATGTTTCTCTCAAGAGACACTGCAAGACAGGAGTTAAGTTATCAGAAGTGAAAACTGAAAAAGCTGAACTCAGAGCAGAAATGTTAGGGGCTGCCATAGCTGTCATAATGAGTCATAGGCGACTTGCTGAGGGTGGTGACAATGCAGATGGTGCCAGACAACCTACAGTGAGGAGACGGAGAAGAGTGTACAGGCCCAGGGTCACCTACCACGGGTTACATGAGCTGGAGATAGTAGAGCGCTATAGAGTGGACAGAGACCTCCTGCAGCAAATAGTGGAGCTGTGCAGGCCACGCCTCACACACAGAACCAACAGAGGGGAACCCATCCCAGTGGAAACCAAGGTATGTGTTGGCCTAAGAATACTAGCAACAGGTACCTTCCAGAGACCAACTGGCGATATGATGGGGATATCACAGGCATCAGCTTCCAGGGTACTGCACCAGTTCCTGGATGCCATGTCAGCACATGTCGGTGGTCATGTATACTTCCCCAATGCCTGTGAGGTATTGGACAGCAACATGCGTCTCTTCCAGCAAATAGCGGAATACCCTGAGGTAGTGGGTGCAATAGACTGCACGCACATACGCATCAAAGCACCAGCCGGTGAGCGGGGTAGGGCATACATCAACCGCAAGGGCTTCCCCTCCATCAACTGCCAGGTCATGTGTGATGAATGCGTGTGCTGGCTGTCCTGGGAGCTACCACGATTCCCACATCTGGCATTTGACGCAGCTGTACCAGACATTTGCCAATGGGGACATCCCACACGGACACCTAGTGGGGGATGCAGGGTATGCACTGGAGCCGTGGCTGATGACACCCATCAGAAACGCACACACACCTGAACAGGAACGCCATAATGAGGCACACGCACAAACACGTAATGTAATAGAGCGTGTGTTTGGGCTGCTCAAGTCACGGTTCCAGTGTCTGGACACACCTGGTGGAGCCTTGAAGTACACACCAACTACATGTACCCAAATTGTCATGGTATGTGCTATGCCAAAAAC
>NC_056726.1:729003964-729006464 GCF_019279795.1 Protopterus annectens
AAACCTCGAGGACCACCACTGATACTATCAGGTTTGTCACAACATTTGGGATAAACATTGGAATATCCTCATGGCTAATGACAGTTTGTGCCAGGTTTTGGGTACCGGATGCCAATTTTCATTTAGAAAAGGTAAGATGTTGTGTTACAATTTTTCTCATTTTAAATGCACCAGCAGTGGGGGTGCCATTTATCAACAACTTACCTTGTTGGGGGATACTCTTTCTGGTACGTTCCCTTGTGGACATTGCTCCTCATGTTGGTATGTCAGTAAACTTAAACAATTTTCCAGCAAAACCACCAGCCAGATGTATGATATAAAATTCTGTGGGAATTGTGGCACTGATTGGATTATATATTTTGCCACTTGCAAATGTTCGGCCTTTTAAATTGGCCAGACATCACGTCCATTGATAGTACGTATGTGCGAACATCGGAGTGACATACGTAACAAACAAGAAACCAATGCTCTCTATAGACACTGCTTGAGACACAATAATGCAGATTTTCATTTTTTAATAATAGACAACATTGCTGATAATAGAAGCAATATGCAAGGCTGGCATACTATCCTAAATAGAAAGGAAAAATATTGGATAATTAACCTGGAGGTCTTTTCCCACCGGGATTAAATGATCATTTGTAGTATTTTATTGTTACATTTGAATGTTAACATGTGGTATATGTTTGAGTTGTATGTTAATTATTTGATTAAAGGAAGTGATGTTAACAGGGGGGCTGTTTTTTTCCATTGGTGGATTGGTCTATATATGGAGGGATGGAACATTATTTTTATTTGTATTCCACTGATGAAGGCGGTTATGGCAAAACCGGTATGGAGAATTAAACCTTGAATTACCTACTACATGGTAGTATTGTGAGTTTTTTTGCCATATACACCTTAGTGCAGGCCATTTGTGTTTTGATCCAGATTTGGTTTGGCCCTGGATTTGCTGTATGTGCAGAGCTGTCTCACTTCAACCCTCCTAACTACAGCAGCAGCACACTGACGGGCATGGTGGAGTAAGTCAGTGCACTGATGTCGGACCTGCTCATAACTGTGGTGATGCAGGCTGACATTGTTTAAGCTGTGGATGAGCTTGTTCCACAGGGTGGGCCTCTCTTGTAGATCATGGGCTGTTCATCCAAACAGGGTGTGGTAGTGATGCACCAGGTGGTGTATAATCACCTCATTCTCCTCCGGGAAGTAAACTGACAAGTGCTCCAGTGACATGGTGCTTGAAAGACGTAAAGAGGAAAAAAGGTCTGAGGACCTCATACTGAAAGGATATAATAGTTGTTAATACACATCTCTGTCTCCTCTCCACCATATCTGCAACAATAATCTGAACACACAACTCAAACGGGTATGTTTACAGCAAACCTACTGCTGGAACATATAGCGTATTGTACAACAATTTGTGCAATGTGTTTCTAGTCATGTTTCATGTTGAAACACTATCATTGGTGTCCTATTGTGAACAATGTCACCTGCGTGCCATTATAAGGGCCACTATGGTTCCATATATGCATGTGTTCTGTTTACTATGTGACTGCTCCAAATCTGGTGTTTTGTGTTAATGGGGATATCTATGCATGCTGTTAGACATAATCCTGGAATGTGTGGACTATTACTACCCACATATGTTTTATAACTGTGACACAACAGCATGTTTGGGAAGACAGTTCCCAGCAGAACCACCTCTCCCACCTCATCTGGCCATGTTACCAGGCCACAGCACATCTGGGACCCACCCCGAGACGTCATCATCTGCTGGTCCTGCACTGTCTTCAAGTGGAACCACCTCAGGGGATGGTGTTCGCCCCCCCCCCCCGGGGAGCACACACAGACATGATCCTGTCACCTGAAGTCAGGTCCAGGGTCTGGTGCATAGGGAGCTCCACAGAGACTTGGGGGATGTGCTATACCATCTTGAGGCCCTCATACACAATCACAGGGTCCCCATGCTCCTCATGCTCAGCCCCCAGCTCAGGCATTTTCAGGGCCGTGAAGGTGCAGTTGTGACTGCCCATGGGTGGGGACCTTGGTCCCATTGTTTCCATATGGGGGCTCATGGGCTTCCACACTCCAAACACCACTCCCCATCCAAGGTGTTTACCCACCACATGTGTCATATACTGCCCCTGTATGCTATCTTGTCTGTCTTCCAAACCAACCTACCTCCCCAAATATACCTACTATCCTTCCCCAACATACCAATCCCACCTTCACAAACAAGGGCAATCTGTTCCCAACATGGATATATATATATATATATATATATATATATATATATATATATGTGTGTGTGTGTGTGTGTGTGTGTTTGTATATATGTAGACTTACATGTATATATATATATATATATATATATATATATATATATATATATATATATATATATATATATTTGTGTGTGTGTGTGTGTGTGTGTCTGTCTGTCTGTCTGTATATTTGTAGACATACATGTGTGTGTGTGTGTGTGTATATATATATATAT
>NC_056726.1:729011464-729081464 GCF_019279795.1 Protopterus annectens
TGTTTAGGAATGTACTCATGTTGGTTTCAGTGTGATAGCTGGATCAGTTGAGTGGTGGGGGAAGGAAACAGCTATCAAGTATATTTGTCAGTATACTGCTATTCACTATGCTACATTCTGAAACCACTTACACTCTACCTGGGCCATGGGGCTGCTACAGCACACCAACAGCTGTAGATATCAACAGAGCAATTGTACCCTTATTTTAGTTATACATATCAGACCTGTTTCTATACCAATTTCTTTATCTGTGGCCCAGTCCAGATTAACGGTGTGCACATTACATTGCTGTTTCTACACATATTTCAGATTCACATATTAGTTTCAGGCCCTGGAGTGTGTGTTGTGTCTTTCACATACATCTACTGTGACATTCTGTGTGTGCAGGTTTCTTCTCAACTGGGGAAACTATCCATGACAGTGTGACACTTGAGGGGCTTGTCTGGGCCAGATTGCAGAGTGTGGATGTCTAGCTTGCATCTATTTGTTGGAATGGGGCAGATCAACACAGCAATTGTACACCTTTCATAGTTATACACATCATACTAGCATTTCTATTCAGATTTCTTTACTTGTGTGCCCTGTATGGAAAAATGTATGTGTTGCAGTACATAATTTTTTTCAATTCAGATTGCAGCTTAAAGCTGTAGAATCAGACTGAGATGTTAGTGGTGGTCCCTGGATTCAAACCATGCAGTGTGTGCAAAATTGAACTACAGGCCTAGTCCTTATCTGACTGAGTTACTGGGGAAGTGTTGTGTTTTTCTTGTGACATTTCTACCTAGTACATATTTTTGTGCACCGTACTTTTATTATCACATGTTGCATTATTTGTTTCCCATTTTCAGTACAATTTATGCATACACAATAGATGCTGGTATCACTGTTTGTGAAATGTGCACATTAACTGGATTGCACATTTGTCTGTTTTACAACTACATACTGCAATTTAGATTCCTGAGTACACAGTGTAGTTTTTAGGTCTGCACTTGTTAGCCTTATACATTTCTCAGTGCATTCACATCAACATACGGCTGAAATCGAAAGGTTAACACAGGACAATGCTGGCAGACAAACAAGTAAAACACATTCTGATGGGAATATGTACTGTTGCTTTTTTTCAGTTATTTGATGTGCCCATTCTAAAGTATGCAGACAAGCAGTGCTAAATTAGTTCACCTCAGTTAATGCATTCTGCAGGACATACACATTTCTATTTATCAGGTGCAAGTGAGATGAAACACACCACTGTTTGGGATCAGCTTTATTAGTTTTAACATACATATCTGTGTACGACTCAGAACTCCACAATTACTATTCCTGCATGATCTGCACAGAGGGATGCTTTTCATTTCTAACTGTTACAGTAGCCCTGACATGGCACTTTCTTGGCAGGTTCATTCAGACACACTCATACACATTCCAATATTCCTCTCCTGCATATTGTACCTTCTTTGTTACTGATATCTGTCTTACACAGCAGCTGGGAATACTCCATTGTAACACTGGCAGCCTGACGCAGGCATTTATTCCTGACTTTTACAGCACAATTACATATACAAGCAGTACCACCATTACTATAATTTTTCATTTCTTAATGCTAATAGTAGGGGGCATTCTGTACTCACCATACTGCTGATGGAGCCGGGCCAGTCGCTGTGCATGAGCCTGCACATTCTGGGACCTCTCCGCAGCAGCTGTATGGGGAGACATCACACATTAATCACACCTGCACAGTCACAAGTTGAACTTTTTCCATAATTAGAGATACATAAGACTGCATACTTACAGGCAGGTGGGACATCCTGCACTCAGGCTTCTTGGATCCACTGGTCTAAGAGTGCACCCCTCCTCCGCTTCAGTTCATTATGGTGATGACGTACTTGCTCACCAGTCCGGGTTATGCCAGTGGCTCTGGTGCGATCACATGCAAGCTGGTCCAAGGCCTCTGCTTTGTACTGCGAGCCCTGGTACTGGCCCTGCAGCAGCCTGCCATCATGGTTTTTATCTAGGAGCCCAATCATGACACTGGACTCCTGGATGCCTCAATGTTGCGCTTGGAAGCACACACCTTCTCCGACACCAGCTATTTTGGTCCTGCTGTGTGTAGTCCCAAATGGTTATGGCTCTATTCCTGCCTGTGCGGTTTAAATAGGGCAGTTTTGCCGCACTTTTTCATGATTGGCCAGTTTTAATATGCTGCACTATGCTTAGCTCCACGCAAATCCGCATAGTAATGCTTACACCAGCTAAGCAGAGCTGAATGCAGGTAAGCAATGCTTACAATAGCAAAACATTGATTAAATCTATTTTTTCATTAAAGTTATAAATTGTTTTTTTACATTTATATTATACATATTCTTACCCCTACTGTGCTATACATGAGCCATATGATTGACATCTGTCATTCACATTCCTTAAAAGTTTATTAAATAATTTGTCAGAGGGGGATTTGAACCGAGCATGTTCGACATACTATACCATGGCAGTACCACTATGCTACAGCAGCTTGGTGACATTTTCTGTCACAGTAGCACTTGTGTATCATTTTCAGGATTTCAGCCAGGCTAAGCATAGCGGCGCGCCATGCAAACAAGCTGCTTGGTACTTAAACCTTGGATTTATTTCATGAAAAAAAATATTATTGCATTTTTTTTATTCCTTTCCTCTTCCCCTACTGCTTACATGCATGGGGCAAGAGGTGTTTGTGTTTTTTTTTTTCAGTATCCGGGAACACTGAAATATTAGGTATTTACATTTCAGTGTTTGCGGACACTTGTTTACTATATAATATTAGAGCCAGGCTCTAATATTATATAGTTTGACACTCATCCATGTCAGGAAGTGCTGTATGGCACTTTCAGAGCGAGGGAGGTGTGTTTCAGGTGCTGGGACTGCTGAAGCACAACCCCGGCACTCGTTCCTGGTTCGTGTCTGTTTAGTTTAAATAGCAGTGTGCCTTCATGCATATGCAAGGCATTCTGCTATCCTAAATGGACACAAACCACTCTGTGCAAGAATAGCCTTATTCTTGCATGGAGCTTTGTGAATCCAGGGGATTGTCAACTGGTTAGAATTTGTAGTATTTTTCTAAAATCTAATGTCTTAATGTAGCACAGAATTGTGTGTTCTAGTTTTGGTAAGGGTTGGAGGTACATTACTCCTGACCTAGCCCTCTTTTCCTCTGTTGTGTTCAAAATGCATATTTGTTTTCAAATATATCTTACTCGTCCTATTTTTTTATGTTTTACTGCCTTATGCAGACCTAGCAATATTATTGACAAAATATCTTCTAAAAATTTTGATATCTGCCAGACCTTTCAACATCTCCAAAGATTATTCTGAAGATTACCACATAACAGATCAAATGAAGGTTATGTAAATGTTTATACAGGTGATCATTATGAAGACAGTTTAGATGATCTAAAACTGATATAAAAACTGCAATTTGTTCTTATATTTGAACTACTAAATTTGTCATTAGAGTTCAAGTTTGAAAAGGGTTCCCCCTGGCAGTAATAACATTTGTAATATGAATGACAGCTTAAAAGTACAGAAGTTTAATCTCAGCTATAGGTTTCACTACTATCATTGCCCAGTGTTTTTGAACAGACCACCTAAGGGGTACAACTTTCATTCTATGCACATATATACAGAAAAAGTGATGGCAGGAAATGCTCACAATCTTTACTTACCCATGTAATGGCTGTGTACTGTTAGCATCAGACAGAGTCAACCCCAAATGACAACATTTATAACTGCAGGACTATCAAGGTAAGTGTTGAGAAAAGAAAAATAAATGTGTAATAACATAAATGGCAGATACCTGCATATTGTTACTTTAAAACATACCTGAGTAGAATGTGTTTGAGTTCTTTGGACATCAATCTGTGACATGACTGACTTATGTAATATATATTTATGCAGTTTATCAACTAACATGACTCGTGCATCTAAAATACCAAGTATCGAAAAATCAGGCCAAACTCTATTTCCTCCTACATTCTCACAAGTGGAACGATAAACATGACTGGCATATCAACAATTTCAATGTAGGAATCACAAAACTAAAATGCTGTAATAAATCTGAATTTTTTTCCAAATAACTTCACCAATACATATACTAAGCACTAGGTTAGCTATCCACCCTGTGCATCAGACAATATACATATGACTCAAAAAGACAGAAACAAGCTGATGGCACAGTTATCCACGGTTATCAGCAATTGCCGAGTGGGGGTTGTGTGGCAGGAGGCCAAGGGTGCCACCAAAGTACTGAGTGTGTGTCAGTAAAAAACACAGGCAGGCAGAAATGTAGATGATATCAAATGGCCACTGAGGCAAAATGATCTGCAACCCTCATTAATGCCTCATGCAGCTGGTATGTTTGGGTGTCTGCATGGGTACTCTATGTGAAATGTGCCTGTGAGTGTCTGCATGAACACATCCTGATATGTCAGACAGGTGTGAGCCATGCATAGTAGTGGTATCAGCTCATCATCATCACCCCCAACAGTGAGAACTTGCTTTGTCAGGAGTTGCACTGACATGTCTATGGCTATGGTCAGATTTGGTGTTGCTACCTAAATGTGAGCAATGCCTGCTGGAAGAGCTCTCCTCATGAGTGCTCCCAGGTCTACAACCCCACTGGCTACCACATCTGGATATGGACACCTCAACTACTGATGGAGCAGTGAACTAGTGTCACTATGCGAGCAGGATCAGACGCGGCCATGTTGGCTAACAGCAGATGATGTTGCAGCTCCATGGTCATATGGTTGTTGTTCCCCCTCCTAGCAGACATTCCATTACAGACACTGCTTGTTCCATTGTGGCATTTATCTCATTCATTGAATTGACCACATGGTGGAGACAGTCATGCATATCAGTTGTGCCACATCTACTGTAGAACCCTAAGCATGTCCTTGCAGACCCTAGTGGTACATGCCTTTGCCTACATGAGGACCCTAACTGTACGAATTGCACTTAATGACACCAGCATCAAGTGGAGGGCAGACACCAGGCATCTTCTGATCACACCTACCAACCCTCCTGCATGGCACCTTGCACACACTGTGGCTACTGCCAGTGTCGACTGGCACTGAAACCACAGTAACCACACTACCCTGATCAAGTGTGTCACCTTAAGCCTGTCCACTATTTGAGGGCTCAGTGGAATGGGTATGCATAGGCATACTGACTGTGACTGAAGGGAATACAGGTGATGTGTAAGTCACAGCCTTAGTGTCAGAATCAACCTTTGCACCCATGACTGTGCCTCTCTTTGGCCACCATCATCATCAGAGCCTATTGATACTCCATCATTATGTAGTAGGAGTCCTACGCTTCCAATTTCAGGATCACTTGCAATAATAATAAACAAACACATGAATGAAATTACTACTCCCATAAATATTAACCCAAAATATCTGTACAAAACTTAACACTGTTTGCACAATTGGAAATGCTACAGCAATACAGACACTCACCACAAACTTCTCACATATACAGATAATATATGTCTAAATAATGCTTAGTAAAAACAAAAACAAAAAATGTGCTTACCACATACAGCTATCTCACCACTTTGCAGGCAGGAAGGGTCTGGAAGAAATGAAGCAATGAAAGGATGGCAATTAATCATTCCAATGGGAATAACACATGGACAGTGACTACATAATCACCTATATGCCCTGTAAAAAATAGCTCTAACTAAAACTTTTCTGAGCCATCCACCCACACCCATGTCTACTGAACAATACTCTTGGATAAGTATGACTTATCAATAGGTACAGATAGAAAAAAATCATGTATCTCAAGCAGTAACAGCCAAATTATATTTTAGTCTAGAAGCCAATATAATGTTACCATATGTAAGCTTACCTGGAATTTGCTACTGGGACATGCTAGGCCTCCCAGCAACATCAGCACTGACATTAAGCACACTGTGAGCAGGCTCTACAGAGCTGTCAGGATCGCTGAGAGTGGACAGAACTCCTCATTTTGATGTCAGTGGTGGCTTGGTAGTAGGACCACCCCCTGTAGCCAGCTGTTCTTGGGCAACTGCAGCCGCCCTCCTCCATGCTGATGAAATCATATTAGTGGCATGATGCCACACCTGATCATAATTGTCACCATGACCACCAACCATGTTCACATTGATGACAACTAGTTCTAAATCTCCTTTCTGGCAGCCATATCCCCCTGGTCCCTCTCAAGCAGGAAGGCTCCATGCTGTCTCAGAGCCTGGATGATGACCTCATTCTCAGCATCACTGAAAGGGTGGTTTTCATGGATTTGTAAGTTTGGGTGCCATAATCCTATGTAACATAAAATAGAAGGAATGTGCACATTAATATCACATAAAATTGCATTTGTTCACAAAAGTAATCAGTCTGTGTACACTTGGCCAGCATAAAGCACTTGAACCATGCCTATTATTTAGTACAATAGAATGTTATGTGGCTACTCATACTCTCTCTCCCACATAAATGAAGGTTTGTGCAAACCAAGGAATACTACTTAAATAATGTATATGTTTTCAACAAAAATATCAGACTTTCTACACATTTTCATCAGAAAATCACTTGAAACACTTCTCATTTAGGACAACAGAATGGTATTTTGCACCCACACACATGCCAAAAAATGTAAGGGTTTGTAGAAGCATCCATTATATCTATATTCATATAGTTGAGAATGAAAAGTCATATCATTGATTACTGGATGACCATTATCATTGCTAAATTGTAAAGAAGTCAAATTATGAATGACAGTCAATTTTCACTGTGCCCACCCCTCCTGTGGAAGTTATCCTGAGTCATCTGCAAAGCATAGCATTAGTGTCAGTGACATGTACATTACATTTCTTTCTAAAATCATATGAAATTGTAAAAGCAAATGGCAATAATATAGTTTTACTGAAATTATAACCTATCTCACAAATGTAAATGCCTGCCAAAACTGCCTATGTCAACAGTGATGCATAAGAAGTGCATACAGATAGAAGTTAATTTTTTCTTCTGGCTAAATAACTATATTTCTAATAAAAGTTTGCAAAATCTAAACTGCTGTTGAATAATAAAAGCATACCTTAGCAATATAATAGTCAGAGTACACAAGTCTCCTCACCTTTAAGTTCCCTCACTACACTGTTACCTTTTTATAGTGTAGATTCAGCTCTCTGAGCAAGGTGAAGATGCAAATGAGGTGTGAACTCATTAGAATCTCTGAATACCAAACTTTTAACTTCATGTAGCAGACGTAAGTATAGTGTAGCCCATAAACGATTGTTAGGTACTAATGGCTTGCAACTGTGAATGATTAGTGTAAGTAAAAGGAAACCACATCAGCAATTCAGACACCCTTTCCTGCAGTGGGTGTGCCAGTGAGTATACACTTACAAAGCATGGAACTAACATCAGTGAACTTTTAAAACAAGCAAAACACCACATATGTATTATTTTTCCATAATAGCAGAAATCTCCTGCTTTTGATGAAAACTGTTGTTCACTGTTATGTATTTTTATCACACCCTGAAAGCAAATTATAGAAAATGCACTGTAGACTGCATGTTTGATATTAAAGCTGAGATAAGGGAAGAATGATCAGAATGCAAAGAGAAGACAGAGCTGCATTTCTGCAAACACATTCATAAATACTTGTGTGATCACTTATTGCACTAAATATGTTAGCCACACATGTACAACCAACTGAGAATGTCCAATTGTATAAGCTGTTAATACTGGATATGAAATGTGAATTCTTTTTATGCACATTATTTGATTAGTGTAGCAAAGCTGTGTCTGTGGCAAAGAGAGATAACTCAGTACAAATGTATTTTGCAATTACAATAGTCATATAGTTCAAATCCAGAGCTGTCTAATTGTTTATAGATTCATAGTTTCATAGGTGTGTACTAGGCTAATGGCCCTAGACCCTTTACAAGCCTAGCCCATAGATGTGCCCTGGCATTGTGCCACCTGACATTAGTTCCCAATGCCTCTATCAAGTAGAGCCACTGGAAGGATCCCTGGGGTGAACTTTCTATTTCTTATCCACCCATCAATACTTCTCTTGAAGAGGGCCAGGGAGGTGCTCTGCTTGACATGTATGGGAAGTCTATTCCAGAGCATGGGCAGTCTCTGGGTTATGAACCTGTCCCTCCAGCATGTTCTGTTGATTGTGGTAATGAGGTTGAGGTCTCTGGAGCATGTGGTGAGTTGGGATTGGGATTTCTTTAGATACAGCATTTCTAACAGAGTTGGGTCAGACATGGCTTTGTAAGTCAAGTAGAGATCGTGTCTTAGTAGATGATATGAGACAGAGAATAGCTGGAGTTATTTTGAGTCTGTCCATGTAAGATGTCTTTAAGGCCTAGGATACTCTTCATGAGGTACTTTTATGGCCTTTCCAGATGTTGCATGTGTCTAGTGAGGTACATGCCAAATGGAGCATTATATTTGATGAGTGGCCTAATGATGTGGTTTAACCTTTGTTTCCCTTTTTTTATCTTTTTTTGGCTTTAACATTTACAATATGCATGGCTAAGTACAAACAATACTAACTGCCTAAAAATTAAAAAAATAATGTCAGTTACCTTACAAAGCACAAACGTACATAGCGGTATTGCATGGCAGTCTGGAACATGGATGGTTATGACTAAAGAAATTCCACCTGCTCCCTGACTGTATGTGTAGCTCCAGGTATAAATACGTTGATCTAAAAAAGAGAAAAGAAAGGTAGAGTGATGTTGGAGTCCCACAGTAGTTATTTTTTTTACTGAGGAAGGGTCATAATGAGTATTTACATAAGTAATATATGTTAGCTATCACATTTTACATTTGCTCTTTGCCTACCTATGCACAAACAGTGTTCACTACTTAATAAAAAAAGTATAAGATTTAATTTGGTTCGACTTCCTTGGCACAAGTGTGATCAACTGTAAGGTGGAGTGGTAGCTACACAAGATGCTGAACATTCTTCAGCTCAGAAACACACACATGTCAATAAAATAGTATAATGTAATGCCTAAATACTAACAGAAATATTAGTAACCTACAGACCTTAAAATACTGGCTAAAAAGATTGTAAATAGTCAGTCTGGTACTCCCTGCAATAAAAATGTGGAGACCAAAATAGAAATTTCTTGGCTTAGTAGTATATATCTCTAAATAAGTGCTAGATAAAAATGGAAGCAAGTTTTAGCAGTATCATGGTGTACCAAATGGAGTGGCAAACCCATTCCATGGAGATCTCACTGTTACCAGCAAAAGACATTGTCCAGATGAATGCCGGCATTTCAAGTAACCAAATATTTAAATAACACCATAGAATATATTCATTTATTATTTATTTAATTATTTATTTACAGGTGTTGTCCAAGTTAGTCTCAGTAGCCCAGCAACTACACAGCAGAAATAATCCCCAGGAGTGTATATATCCAAAATCCATCAATATTTCAGCTGAAGGAATGCCAGAAAATAGTTGAGAATGATTATAAAATAAGTTGATTGAAGTAAAACATTCATTTTAGGTAACAGAAGAGAACCAGTGGTGTAAATAACAGACATATTGTCAAGGAGTTAGTAAGCAGGTTTGAAGTCATAGTAGTCAAGGAAAAAATAAAACTAAAAAGCTGCAATGAATAGCTTTTTGCTTTTTTAATCAACTCCTTATCTTATGTTGAAGTGGAGTAACCCTGGGAGTAGTTTTGTTTATTTATTTATTCATTCATTGTTTGGTCCCTAACACAGCAGCTTGTCAATCAATGGTCGGGTACCCCTCTTGCTATCTCCATCCACCATACCCAGGACTACTATGCAGGTACAGGCATCAACACCTGTGATGGCATGTCTGAGTGGGAAAGAATATTGGAATACTTGACTATGGGAGACAGGAGCAAGGCCATGTGATTGGCACATATACTACTTGTTAGGGTTCTAACTTACCCCCCCACATAGGCTTATAGGTTCATAAGTAAATAGTAGGCAATCAGTCTGCAGACCATTACAAACCTAGGCAAAAATCCCTATTCAAAGCTTACCTTCAACTTAAAGGATGGCATGACAAGATAGAACAGGGGAGAATTTATGGCTGCCCTTTCAATTTTCTAGGTTGACCTTGAAGGTGGCAAGGGGCTACCCGACATGACATATAGTAGATGTCTGTCCACAACTGAGGAATACACCATGAATCTATCATGCCAGTGTGTCTTATTTATCAGCTGATGAAGATTTAGTTCCTTTCACTAAGTATTTGAGGTACCATTAGTTCTGTAAAGGACTAAGGGGTGAAATAGGGTTGAATCTTTCATGGCTTAAAATGCTAGGCACAGATCTCCACGGAGGGAGAGAAAGGACTGGCAGTGTCTCCTGATAAGATTTTTGAGGCCACTGATATTTTTAGTTTTAAATCTCTGAGGTTTCTGAAATTGTTTGATATGTTTAGATAAATTCAATAATGAGTCTGATAAGACACAAGTAAAGGGTAATTAAGACTTCTTTGGATTAAGTAGAACTGCCTTTTGAAATTAGATGAGCTAGATAAAAGCCTTTACAAAATATTGTGGAGACATGCTAATCAAATGCTAAGGAATTATCAACATGAATGCCTACATCCCTTACAACAGTGTCTAATTTGAGGGGTGCATCACCTATATGGCACGTGAAACTGCTTTGTTGATCAAAGTGAAGTATGTTGCATTTTTTACATTTAATTTGAGACTGTTGCCATTGCACAAGTTGTTAACATAGTCCAACCCATGTTGGAGGAATTGTGATTCAGTTGAAGATTGAATACCCACACCCAGTTAACAGTCATCTGCAAACATAGTTGAACATAGGCCACAAGTGCTAGCCTGAAGGTTTCGGAAATAAATGCCAAATAGGAGAGGGCCCAAAGTGGAGCCCTGTGGTACACCACTGGTAACTTTTTTGGTTTCAGACATAGCACCTACGACTGTAACCACATTAATTCATTCAGACAAACACTTAGCTATCCACCACACAGTATAAGCATTTATATTCAGATTTACAAGTCTGTCACTAATGCCTATGTGGAAAATAGTGCCAAAGGCCATGGCCAGGTCTAGCTATGCTGTATGCAGTACATAACCACTGCCACTGCTATGGTTACCTTGTCAAATAAAGAAATTGAGATTAAAGAGCCAGGACCTTCTTTTGACAAAGCCAAATTGACAAGAGTTCAGGGATAAGTGATTTTCAATGCCCAGACTAATGAGGTCTGAGATAATGCACTCCATTGCTTTACAAATGAGGCTAATGAGACTAATGGGTCTATAGTTAGCAGGGTCTGTGATTGGGCCACCCTTGTGTAATGAATGACATTCCAGTTGCTCTGCTCCAGGTTTCAGGAATGTAACCAGTGGATAGGTTTAGATTAAAGAGGTCCAGTAGATCATATATGGCACAGATAATCAGGTAACCTGGCATGTTATCAGGACCCATGGATAGAGTATTCTTAGTTTTATAGAGGGGTGTGAGAATTTGTTCCATACTATTTAAAGGGAATGACTGGGATTGTAGAACTTGTGGAATAGCTATAACTGTGTGTGTGTGTGTGTGTGTGTGTGTGTGTGTGTGTGTGTGTGTGTGTGTGTGTGTGTGTGTGTGTGTGTGTGTGTGGAGTAACATTTGCACTAAATTTGTTAGCTAGGACATTAGCTATTTCCTTTGCTTCAGATTGTGTAGTATTATTGTGGACTAGTTCCATACAGTAGACTCCCTCTTATCTGGTGTCTCTTTAACTGGCCTCCTCTTTAACCGGACATCAGATTTCTGTCATAGCCCTAGCAAAAGACAACAGAGAAGAATAAGACTTCCATCTCCTCTGGGCTAAATAATGACAGGCATTTGAGTTTCTGACTTCATATTTGTTAGAAAAATGCATATTAACACAAATACTGTTATTCTAGCTAATTTATAACCTATAAATGCTATTTTGTATGCATTTTCATGGATTAACCAGCTGTTCATTTATCCAGCCTAAGGTTCGGTCCCAGTGAGGTCAGATAAGAGAAAGTCCACTGTACATTGTTGGGTGTTATTTCTGGGTCTATATTACAAGCACAAAGGTGTACTTACCCGAATACGTAAATGCCGACATGTCTTCATCGAACAGTGAAAACCTTGATCGTCCTGAAGCGCGAAATCTGAAACGTCGAATCGTCATGGTTGGCCCTTCTGCGGTATAGCTCTATAAGGTAAGTGCGAAAGTTACGGAACTTAGGGTTAGGGTGCAAGTTAAGGTAAGTGCATAGATGCTAGTGTATGTGAGATTTAGTGTATGGTTAGAAGTAGGGTTTTGTTAAGTGTATGTGTGTAGATTATTTAGTTTGGGTATAGCTTCTTAAGGTAAGTGTGCGATAGTTACGGACCTTAGGGTTAGGGTGTGGGTTAAGGTAAGTGCATACATGGTGGTATTTGCAAGATTTAGTGTAGGGTTAGAAGTAGGGTTTAGTTTAGGGTTAGAAGTAGTGTTTTGGTTAGTGTATGTATGTGTTTAGTTTGTTTGGGTAGGTAGTATTTAGCAGGAGGTGGGGTGGGACAACTATGGCGGTTCGAGTTTTTGAATTTCGTGGTTTAGGGCATTCGGTGTATTTGCAGATCGCGGAATATGTGTCATTGTTTTCGTATTCGATGACTAGGGCTTTCATGATTTTAATATAGACCCATTATTTCTTAACTTTCTCACATAGTTAATGAAGGATTACTTTCAGTTTTAATGGCTATTTTAAGTTTACAATCAGGATTGAGCTTCCTAATGGTTCTCTTACGCTCTTTGCTAGTTTGCTTAAGTGTGCTCTTATACTAGGCATAATGAGACCTCTTATAAGCATTAAGCAGTTTCACATGTTATATAATTTTTATATGGGTACAGAGCTTTGGTTTTAAACTTGTCATCACATTTGCTGTGACTAGGGGCTGCCTTATTAATACAACTACTAAAAGTGGATGTCAGAGGTAGCAACTTGAGCAATGGGAGCCTTCAGAGGATCATCAAGTAACTGAAGAAGGTTTGCATTTGAGAAGTCCCTAAGCACAGAACTATTTATAGGGGACTAAATTATGGTCTGATTTAACAAGACATGATAATACATATGGAGTTGTGCAAGAAGTGGCCATATTTGTGTGGACTAGATCAAAGATATTCAGGCATCTAGTAGGCTGGTTATCTATTTGTGAAACAGAGTTAGCATTTATAATATCAAAGAAGCATAGGGCATACCAATCATTTGTAGTGTAGGTCAGGCAGTTTTTTGATGGATAGTTGAAGTCCTCCTAGTAGAAAGGTCTTGGATTTAATGTTTATTTTTGCTAATGTGTTAATATGAGTATCATGCTCAGAAGGGTACATAGAGGGTGAGCTATGCTAGGCTAAATAATGTAGGTGGCTGTACAGTGAGAGAACTATCTGTGCCTATGTGGTGACATACCTTTAACAGCCACCTAACTACCTTGGGAATCACCACTTTTCACCAGGGGAGTATATGACCTAGATAAACCCTTAGCACATTCAACTGTCTCTGACCTTGATAGAGACAAGCAGCCATTGCCTTACAACTATCCCCTCCACATTATGAGTTCCTCAATCTAGTTTAATCCTATTTATCTGGGTTGTATTCAGGACTTCATCTCTGTGTGCCATGGAGCCAATTGAGAATGCATATGATTGTATACTTAGAGACTGGGGATGCGGGATTGCCCCCCCCCCCCCACACACACACACACATGGAGCATGCAGGAGAGCAGGAAAATACATCAACTTCTGATATTCACTGTACTAAGAATTTGACATATCCTGCATGTGGTATTTTGTGCAGGACATCTCCTCAGAAAAAGTTGTATGCGACTTCAGTATTTTCGCTATTCTTCTAGTATTCATTGGCAACATCTTCAGTTGAGGAAGACAGCTTCAAACCCAGCATGCTATAAAGAGCCACTGCTCTCAATGTCAAATATGAAAAAAATAGCCATAGATACTAAAGTCTTTAAGATGTTTCATAAAATAGTGATACTGGCCAGGGACAAGCACCACTTGACTGAGCTAGTGTATTAATAATGTGTTGGTTCACTAACATGAAAGCTATGCCATTTGACTAATGCCGCGTGTTTGATACCATGCACTTGTATGAGTACTAGAACCAGCTTTCATGCTACATTACCATTTGAAATATGGAGATGGAGCTGTTTAGCTGATGCTTCAATAAGACATGAAGTATGTTTTGCAAGATATTTGTGCAGAAAGTTTGGATTCCTGCAGGCTCCATCCCCGAGATTAAGTACATTTCATTTAAATACTAAAGATACACTCTAAAAAAGAGAATCACATATTATATATTTTCCAGTTTCTTAGCCTTCACAGCTAAGGGACCTTAAGTAAAGCAACAGTCAGCATATCAACATATTTTATTTTAATTAATGTATAATACATAACTTATTTCCAGTTGAGGCCTAGGGAGATAAGATCAAAAGGATTTCTCACTGAAACAGAATATTAAAGAATATGATGTGTGTTACATTGCAAAATAATCTTACACGAAGCACATATCTATTTCTGCGGTAAATTACAGAGCAGGACTACATGTAATGTAAAAGCAATGATAAGATACTACTAAACATATATACTGACTCTCTTCCCTACTGCAAACGTATGGTAGCACAGTTTATTACACAGTGGTGCCTGTGGGTACCTTGTATACACATGTACATTAGCACAGGAGACAAACAGTGCAGTTTCAGACATCAGGGCTAACTAACAAGATGTGCTTTGATGGTAAATATGCAGCAATGTTTGTAGTTCAGAAAGACAGTGAAAAGTTTGGTAATGAGGGACAATGAAAAGTTAGATATGGCTATGATCAGAGGGATTAATTACTGGATTACTGAAGAGAAAGACTATCATAGTGACAAGGTGACATTGGTAGATGTTTCAGCATGAGATATGTGGTAAAAAATTAGATGTAATAAAGATGATGAAAGAGGTAGCAAAATTATAAGAAAACATTGTATTAGTATATTATTTGAGAATTGGTAGAATAGTTATACATATAGCTTTTATTATTCTGTATTTACATTCCCCAGGATTCACAAAACTCCATGCAAAAATAAGACTATTCTTGCATGGAGTGGTTCATGTCTGTTTAGAATAGCAGCGTGCCTTGCATATCCATGAAGGCGCTCTGCTATTCAATCTAAATGGACAGGAGCCATGAACGAGCACAGGGCGTGTGTGACAGCAGTGCCTGCACATGTAACACGCCCCTTTGCTCAGAAAGTGCCATACAGTTCTTTGTGACACAGATGAGTGCCAATGTATATAATATTAGCGCCTGGCTCAAATATTATGTACTAAACCAATGTCCGCAGACACTGAAATGTAAGTAGCTTACATTTCAGTGTCTGCTGACAATGAAATAAAATAAAAACAAAACAGAAACATACCTAGAAGGCAGCAGCCTTCAAGTGTACCCACCCAAATGTATGCACTCTTGTCCTACATGCATGGAAGCAGTAGGGCAAGAGGAAAGCAATAAAAACACAACAAATTTATTTTTTAATCAAATAAATCTGAAATGTAAGCAGTGCACAGGCTTGTTTGCATGCTTAGTCTGGCTGAAATCCTGAAAATGATAGACAAGTGCTACTGTGATACAAAACATCATCAAGCGGCTGTAGCATAGTGGCACTGCCATGGTTTAACATGTAGAACATGCTCAATTTGAATCCCCCACTGTCAATTTATTTAACAAACTTTTAAGGAATTTGAATGCTAGATGTCAATTATATGGCTAATGTATAGCACAGTAGGGGTGGGAATATGTAAAATATAGCTGTAAAAAGTTCTTTATAAATGTAATAAAAAATAGATTTAAGTAATGCTTTGCTAGTGTAGGTATTGTTTACTGGCTTTTAGCTCTGCTTATCTGGTTTAAGCATCGCTATGCGGATTTGTGCAGAGCTAAGCATATTTCAGCATATGAAAACTGGCCAATCAAGAAAAAGTGTGGGAAAACTTCCCTATTTAAACTGAACAGGCAGGACTACATTCATAACCATTTGGAATTGCTCACTGCAGGACCAAAATGTCTGGTGTCAGTGAAGGTGTTCGCCACTGAGCGCAACATTGGGGCATCCAGGAGTCCGGGGTCATGGTTGAACTCCTAGTAAAAAACATGATGGCAGGCTTCTGCAGGTCCAGGACTAGGGCTCCCAGTGCAAAGCGAAGGCCTGGGACCAGCTTGCACATGATCTCACCAGTGCCACAGGCATACCCCGGCCTGTTGAGCAGGTAGGTTACCACCATAATGACCTGAAGTGGAGGAAGGGTGCACTCTTGAACCAGTGGATCCAAGAAGCCCAAGCGCAGGATGTCCCACCTGTCTGTAAGTATGCAGTCTTATGTATCTCTAATTAAGTATGGAAAAAGTTCAACTTGTGACTGTGCAGGTGGGATTAATATGCCATGTCTCCCCATACAGCTGCTGCGGAGAGGTCCCAGAATGTTGTGGCTCATGCCCAGTGACTGGCCCGGCTGCATCGGCATTATGGTGAGTACAGAATACCTCCTAATATTAGCAGTAAGAAATCAAAAACATAGTAATGGTAGTACTGCCAGTATATATAATTGTGCTGTAAAAGTCAGGAATAAATGCCTGGCTGCATCGGCATTATGGTGAGTACAGAATACCTCCTAATATTAGCAGTAAGAAATCAAAAATATAGTAATGGTAGTACTGCCAGTATATATAATTGTGCTGTAAAAGTCAGGAATAAATGCCTGTGTCAGGCTCCCAGTGTTACAATAGAGTATTTCCAACTGCTGTGTAATACAGATGTCAGTAGCAAACAAGGTACAATATGCAGGAGAGGAGTATTAGAATATGTATGAGTGTGTCTGAGTGAACCTGCCAAGAAAGTGCCATGTCAGGGCTACTGTAACACTAAGAAATGAAAAGTATTCCCCTGTGCAGATCATGCAGGAATAGTAATTGTGGATTTCTGAGTTGTACACAGATATGTATGTCAAAGCTAATAAAGGTGATCCCAAACACTGGTGTGTGTCATCTCACTTGTACCTGACAAATAGAAATGTGTATGTCCTGCAGAATGCATTAACTGAAGTGAACTGATTTAGCACTGCTTGTCTGCATACGTTAGAATGGGAATGTCAAATAACTGAAAAAAGCAACAGTACATATTTCCATCAGAATGTGTTATACTTGTTTGTCTGACAGCATTGTCCCGTGTTAAACTTTCAATTTCAGCTGTATGTAGCTGTGAATGTACTGAAAAATGTATTAGGTTAACAGGTGCAGACTTAAAACCTATACTGTGTTCTCAGGAATATAAATTACAGTATTTAGTTGTAAAACAGTCAAAAGTGCAATCCAGCTAATGTGCACGTTTCTCAAACAGTGACACCAATGTCTGTTGTGTATGCATAATTTGTACTGAAAATGGGAAACAAATAATGCAACATGTCATAATAAAAAGTACTGTGCACAAAAATATGTACTAGATAGAAATGTCAGAAGCAACACACGACACCGCCCCAGTAGCTCAGTCTGATAAGGACTAGGCCTGTAGTTCAATTTTGCACACACACCATGGTTCGAATCCAGGGACCATCACTAACATGTCAGTCTGGTTCTACAGTTGTAAACTGCAATCTGAATAGAAAAAGTAATGTACTGCAACACATACATCTTCCATACAGGACACACAGGTAAAGAAATCTGAATAGAAATACCAGTATGATGTGTATGACTATGAAAGGTGTACAACTCCTGTGTTCATCAGCTCCAGTCCTACAAATAGATGCACGCTAGACATCCACACTCTGCAGTCTGGCCTAGACAAGCCCCTCAAATGTCACTCTGTCATGGATAGTTTCCAGAGTTGCCAAGAAACCTGCACACAGAGAATGTCACAGTAGATGTATGTCAAGGGCACAACACACACTCCAGGACCTGCATCTAATATGTGAATCTGAAATATGTGTAGAAACAGCAATGTGATGTGCACACAGTTCATCTTCACAGGACCCACAGGTAAAGAAATTGGTATAGAAACAGGTATGATGTGTATAACTAAAATAAGGGTACAATTTCTCTGTTGATATGTACAGTTGTTGGTGTGCTGTAGTAGCCCTATGGCCCAGGTAGAGTGTAAGTGTGGTAAGAATGTAGAGTAGTGAATAGTAGAGTACTGATAAATATACTTGATAGCAGTTGTAAATTGAATCTTTTCCCTACCCCCACCACTCAACTGATCCAACCATCACACTGAAACTAACATGGATATGTTCCTAAACAAACCTCTACTGTTGGGACCATTGTTCCATTTGGTTTATCATTGTTTAAACTGTGTGCATACTAATATTCCCTGTTGAATAATCATTGTTATTGCCTGCCTGACACACCACTAACTGGCATGCTGTTGGCCCTCTGAATGCCATTCCATATATTCATGGGTTATGTTTGCTATGGCATTGTTATAATTGCACTCTTTTGGGTAAATGGGAATATCCTTGCATGCTATTTTGACTAATGTTGTAATGTGTTGTGCATGACTAACCAATATTCATTGTTAATTTCCACACCATAGCACATATGGGAAGGCAGATCCCAGCAGATCTGCCTCTCCCACCCCACGTGGCTGAGGCACTGGGTCCCAGCACATCTGGGACCCAACTCAGACCTCCCTCATCTCCTGGTCCTGCACCACTCTCGGGAGAAACTGCTGTAAGGGATGGGGCATGCCCATCCCCTGCAAGTGGGCGCAGTAAGGATGTTGTCACCCAGGATGAGTTCTGTGGCATGGTGCACAGTGTCCTCCAGATGGAGCTGGATGACTACCTGCACCAGGTGGAGGGCAAACTGTCGCAGCTAGAGGGGCAGGTGGCCCCACCATCCCAGCACCCAGCACAGCCACCTTCGGGGCTGTGAAGGAGTAGTGGTGACTGTCATCAGGTGGGCAAATCAGTGCCACTAATACCATTTGGGGGGGGGTTCATGAGCCTTGGATTCCCAACCACCCTCCCCGTCAAGGTGTTTACCCCCCATGTGTCATACACCTCCCCTGTCTGCTGTCTTGTCTGTCTGCAAATGCAACCTCTCCTACCAAACCTCCCTCACCACACTTACCTATAATCCTGCCTTAACATCCCACTCTCACCTTAAAAAAAAAAAAAAAACAGGCATCTGTCCCAAAGAAATCATGTCCCATACATAGCTCTGCATTTCACCCAGAGACATGGACCCATCACACAATCTAACCCTACCAATCATCCGTATTGTATGATGCCCACACACCTCCCTGTAGGGTGTGAGGCTCCAGATTCTAAATTGCCCACATTGAAAGCAGCTGCTGCTGCCAAAGAAATGCAGAGCTATGGTGTTTTCTTACACCCGTCCTGCACATCCCTACCTGTTTCTCCTCTTCTTTGTCCCCCAGCTTGCCCCAATTTCACCACTTTCCTATCTCCGTTTTTTCTTCTCTTTATTTGAAATTAGCATGGGTTTAAGCGGCTGTAAACGAAGCTGAGCTTACGTAAGCATCACTTATCTCCACGCAAACCTGCGCAAACCCGCTTACAACTGCTTTAAAGTGCCTTAATCACTCTGTCTTCAACAGCCCCTTTTCTGCCCAGCAACAAAATAATTAGCCCTTGCACGTCTCAAACCCAGGACACTGAACACTATAGCTAAAGTGATTTACCACTAAGCCATTTGAAATGTAAATAAATTTGATGTTTTCTCAAACATATCATACAGCACAGTCATTCAACAGTAGAGAAAATGTATTTATATATGTAGATGTATGTGTGTGTGTGTGTGTGTGTGTGTGTGTGTGTGTGTGTGTGTGTATGTATATATATATATATATATATATATATATATATATATATATATATATATATATATATATATATATATATATATATATATATATATATATATATATATATATATATATATATATATATATATATATATATATATATATATATATATATATACATACATACACACACACATATATATATATATATATATATATATATATATATACATACATATCTATATATATATATATATATATATATATATGTATATATATACACATATATATATATATATATATATATATATATATATATATATATATATATATATATATATATATATATATATATATATATATATATATATATATATATATATATATATATATATATATATATATATATATATATATCTATATATATATATATATATATATATGTCTATACATCTATACACACATTGGATCCACAGTCTGAACCTCTTACTGCAAAACATTTGACCAAAGGCACTGTTAATGGGGGTGAAGGGGCCCAAAATAAGTACCTCTATTAATGACTCACGTCATCTCCTCCTCCACAGCTAAACAGATCTGCCTTGCAACACAATAACCAACACTTAGTATCCATAGGTTAGTACTAGGCTAACTGCCCTTTTGGGCTACTTTAAGCCTAGTCAATTACCCCATGTGAGAATCAAACCTTGCACCTTCTGTATGTAAGGTAAACACCTTAACCATTAGGCCAACCTCCCACCCCTTGCAAGTCTCAAACCCAGGACCTGCACAACATAGCCACAAGTTAACAGTAAGCCATCTCAGCTGTAAGATGTCAGGATGATATCACTAACATATCATGTAGAACAGTCTGTCTACCATCTACCATAGGGAATGTATAATGTGCAAGCAGTAAACATTCCAATGATACATATACACACACACATATATACATATACATATCTATACATTATCTATATATATATATATATATATATATATATATATATATATGCATATACACATGCATACTCATATAAATATATTACTACGTATAGATATGTATAAGAAAAGTATATATAAAGGGTGCACAGCATATTGAACACCCAGTATTTCTATAGTTGCCACCTTTTAAAATGGCCAGTGTTTGATTCTTTCATACAAAAGACAATTATTGCATGAAACGTATACCCACAGACAATGCAAAGGACATGACACCACACACAAGTTTGCATACATAGACATGCTTATTTGTGTACTATTTCAATTGTATATGCCATTTCTTATAGCAGTTAGGTGTTTGAAATACATAATAACTGAGTAATGCAACTCTCAAACAAAACATTTGATACAATAATCTGAAAACATAACATATTGCTGTCCAGGCTAAGGCCTTCAAGTAGTACAACAGTAAAAAAAACACTTGCCTTGAAGATAAGAACAAATCAACACTAATTAATACAGACGTAGTTCAGCAGCCTCCAAATATACTCTGTACTCACCTCCTAGGGGGGAAAAGAATTAAGTTGTCACAATGAAAATGTATATGTTACATAACAATGCTTAACTTAAAACATCACTATCACGCTGAGAAACAGAACTGTGTGTAAGACAGTAAGCTCTAGCCCACCACTGTTCCCATGGTGAAATGTATGAAAATGTTCAGCCATATACCTTAATGTGCCTTACTACTGATATCCCTCACATGTATTAACAGCCTAGGTTAAAAACAGTGCATATCATTCCCTTGTAAAATGACTTACAAGGGCATTTAACAGTGTTTTACATACACTGACCTCGGGACTGGACAAGGTCACACATGTTTTGTCCAGCTGCAGCCCTCATATATGTGGACCCTACACCACAATTTGTGTGGGAGTCTACAACATCACTGGAATGATAGCAGGAATGCCAGCCCTAAATAATGATAGGCCACTACTTAACCTCTTACTGCATGCCATCTGGACAAAGCCTGGTATATAGGTGGAGGACAGAGGCTGGAACACAGTGCCATATTTGCAATTTTGCTGTTATACACTGTGAATGTTGTTGGTGTTACAGGATTGCATGCAACATACCCTTAATCAGGAACATGAAGTCAGAAACACAAATGGATGTTGCCATGTACTGCTAGCACTCAAGAGAGAATGCCACTGATATGTCAGAGACAAGACCTGTGTGGTGAACAGACAAAACATAACGGTTAATTCTCTGGCCATCATGTGGATAGGGCCACAGTTGAGAGCTATGCAAACAGACTGCATTCCATGCAAAACTAGCATATACACCCAAACTCTGTAAACCTAGCAGTATTCAATGTATATAACAGCAATACCCACACTGTCCATAGGTCTGGAACCTTATACAAATATGTAGTTGGCCTGTGTCTGCAAGTCCTGTTGTAAGAGGTATTGCTACCTGCTGTCTTTAGCACTGCTGCCCACACACAGGAAGGATGTCTTCCATACAGGAAAGGTAAAGGGACAATGTCCACATGATGTAGTCATTTATAGTAGCAGGTTGCCATGACATTGGTAATTGGAAGTACTACACAGCTGGCTGCATGCAATTAGCAGGTGGTGAACAACAATTGGTGCACAGACCATCACCTGTTCATGAGCATTGCCTACAAAATCCATGCTGCAATCTATTCAAACCAGCTCAATCCATGTAGTGGAGAGAGAGAGAGAGAGAGAGAGGGAATACAAGTGTATATAGAAGAGAGCACAATACTAAAACAGGTATGTGAAACATGTATGCATGTAACTGAATGTACTACTTGGTCTGTAATAATGGGATAGATGATGTGTGAAAGATTTATATGTGCCATCAAGACTTGCTGTAATGATGTCCTGCTGAACAACTGCTATGGACATAGCATCTGGCCCTGTGGGCAGTGGGCCATACCTGTCAACTCTTAAGATCTGCAAAGAATGACAAGATGTAAGCCATCACCGTGTGTGTTCTGTACCTCAAGACATGTATATTAGTGTTGCAAATAGCTGAAGGTGGAAGTAAAGTCATGATAGATACATGAGTTTCAGACCTCACCACCTTCAGGACAGTCATGTTAATGTGAAATGTATCATGTGCAAACTTCATAGGTTTGTAATAGGCTTACCCACAATCTGTCCCTATATATACTCCCCTAATATTAGGCTGTGTCCACATGTGACATTCTTCTGTTTTGTAGCAAGAAAGAACAGTGCAGCTGTGGAGGAAGGAGATTTAGAAAGTGTGAACCTGATGTCTGAATGCACTCCATGTGTGTGTGTGTGTGTGTGTGTGTGTGTGTGTGTGTGTGTGTGTATTTATATATATATATATATATATATATATATATATATATATATATATATATATAAGTATGTCTACAGATATACAGACACACACACACACACACACACACACACACACACACACACACACACACACACACACACATATATATTTATATATATGTGTGTCTATATACACACACACACACACACACACACACACACACACACACACACACACACACACACATATATATATATATATATATATATATATATATATATATACACATTTTACCTACTGTTGAATGACTGTGCTGCACGTTATGTTTGAGAAAACATTACACATATCTATACACACATCTTTATACAGTTGTAAGCAGGTGTGAAATGGACAGCTATGTCTGGTGTGAAATTCATGTTGGGAACACATTACTTTTTGTTTGTGAAGGTGAGAGTGGGAAGTTGGTGAAGGATAGTAGGTATATTTGGGGAGGTAGGTTGGGTTGGAAGACAGACAAGACAGCATACAGGGGCAGTATATGACACATGTGGTGGGTAAACACCTTGGATGGGGAGGGGTGTTTGGAAAGTGGAGGCCCATGATCCCCCAAATAGAAACAGTGGGAACAAGGCCCCCACCCATGGGCAGTCACCACTGCACCTTCACCGCCCTAAAGGTGGCTGAGCTGGGGGCTGAGCAGGAGGAGTATGCGGACCCTGTAATTGTGTATCGATGGCTTCAATGTGGTGTAGCAGATCCCCCAATTCTCTGTGGCGCTCCCTATACATCAGACCATGTACCTGACTTCAGGTGACATGATCCTGTCTGTGTGTGCTCCTGGGGGGGGGGTGAGCACCATCCCTTGACGTGGTTCTACCTGAAGGTAGTGCAGGACCAGCAGATGATGAGGCCCGAGGGTGGGAGATGTGCTGTGGCCTGGTAACATGGCCAGATGATGTGGGAGAGGTGGTTCTGCTGGGAACAGCTGTCCCAAACATGCTATTGTGTTGCAGTTTTAGAACATATGTGGGTAGTAATAGTCCACACAGTCCAAGATTAGTTATAACAGCATGCATAGATATCCCCATTAACACAAAACACCAGATTTGGAGCAGTTGCATAGCAAGCAGAACACATGCATATATGGAACCATAGTGACCCTTACAATGGCATACAGGAGACATTGTTAGCAATAGGCTACCAATGATAGTGTTTCAACATGAAACATGACTAGAAACACATTTCAATATTTGTTGTACAATATGCTATATGTCCCAACAGTGGGTTTGCTGTAAACATACCCATTGAATTCTGTGTTCAGATTATTGTTGCAGATATGGTAGGGGGAGACAGAGATGTCAATTAACAACTATTATATCTTTGCAGTATGAGGTCCTCCGACATTTTTTCCACTTTATGTCTTTCAGGTACCATGTCTAGAGAGTGCCTTCCAGTGTATTTCCCCCAGGAAATTGATATTATCATTAACTACCTGGTGCAGCATCACCAAACTCTCTTTGGCTGTACAGCACATGATCTGCAGGAGAGGACTGCCCTGTGGAGTGAGCTCATCCACAGGGTAAACAATGTCATCCTGCATAACCGCAGTTATGACCAGGCCCGACATCACTGCACTGACCTCATCCACCATACCCGTCAGCATGCTGCTGCAGTTAGGAGGGACCAGCTAGCCACAGGAGGGGGTCATGCCATCCAGTCCCCCATGACACATGCTGAGGAGCTCCTCGCCAGCTTTGGGTGATACCCACACAATGGATGAGGACCATGCAGGTAAGGCCACAGGGCACATCAGTAGAACACTGTTGCTTATCCATCTGCATCTATAAAGTTTTGTCATGCATATGTGAGATAAAATATATATAGTCTGTTGCTGCAGTGTAGTAATGAACAAATGTGCATAATCTGTAGTATTGTGGGTATGTACTGTTGATGTACTGAAATACTGCTCCCACCCTGTACCAATGCCACAGATGTAGCTACTGACATCATATCTCTCACGTAACTATGTAGGTCCCTCTGATACACCTCTGGGGCAGCAGCCTGTGTCTGGTGAGTTTGGTGTTTTTTGTTCAGGTTTGCCAATACACTGATCGTGTTATGGCCATGGTATTTGCCATGCACACATTTAACACACCTACCCATAATGCATGCTTTACATGTTCACTTATTGTTGCTGTTAACTGCAATGCATCACAGTGGTCACCATGGTGGCATATCTGAGGGGTATGTAAGAGTTCTGCAATATAACTAATAACCTGTCATTGTAAGATGTGTGCAGAGAGATGAACATAATGGTGGGACAAATGGCCTACAGTAGGAACATGTCTGAAACATTACTCTTATACAGTGGCTACACCAGTGTATATACCACTATTAAAATGGCAACTGTTACAGATCTACAGATCTACACAACGGCATACTATATTCAACAACCTATAAAACCTGTAATGTGATCCTAACATGAGCAATGAATGTGTAATATGGAATCCTATGTTAGTACAGCAAATATGGGGAATACATACCTTAACAAACACTGGAAGCATATGTGTGCACACACTACAAATAACATATTGTGGAAGCAGATTTTGAGGTGCTAACAGCATTCACTCTTCATGAGTATGCACCTTCCATCAAGTACAGGTCCTTAATGTCACACCAAGACATGGTATGCTACCCAAGAAGTATGTCCATGACATTTGCCCACTCACCTGCAACAGAGGCAGCCGTGGCTTGCACACATCTTACAAACCATGGACTAGATCACATATCCAACAGGTAGCACTCAGGGGTGGGAGATGTAGCCTTACCTCACCATTGCATATACCATGGCAAACAGTGCAGACAGACATGTATGTGATGAGGAAGCATGGAACAACATTAATGTAGAAAATAAACAGATGGCTATCCAAGACAGATGATGACACATGTTGCAAACTGGTTATGGAGGCTGCCTAGAAACATGCTGCAACACTGAGGAAGTTGCAGGAATGTCTAGCAAGTACTTGCTGTGCAATACCTGTGTCAATAATCACCTGGACTCTGCATAAGTGTAGCCTATGGGTTAGGGTAATCAGATGGGAAAGTTGTTCCACAGGAAACATCATCCAGGGCTCTCTACAGGTAGCATATGCATAACAGCAAAAGTCCTCCAAAGGCATGGGTTGCAATGTGTAATGCTGTACCAAGACCAAGTCCAAAACCTACAGACAGTAGTAATAAAGATACATGTACTGCAGAAGTAGCACCTCACTCCACCTCAGGCCCACCATCCCCATCTGTACATTGCTGGTGCCAGTGTACACCTGTATGTTTGCCGTTCATTAGCAGGAACTAGGCCAGTACACATGGTGTTCTGAATTTGGGACACTGCAAAATGACACTCATGCGTTGCCCATAGTTGTCAAGCAATTTGCAATAAGGCTGAGGATGGGGAGGGGTGACATTCTGAAACACAACAGTGAACTGAAGCAGACATCCAGTGCTCACTAAGAATGTCTGTATCTGCACACAGTCAAGGTCATGAATTGTGACAGACATAACCCTGACTCCACAGCAATAGTGAAGGCACTGTGGGACCTGCAAGGGCTGAGCACATGAGTTGACCTTGCAATCTGGCAGAGTTGGGGGACATTTGTAGGGTGGAGTGACCAAATACTGGCAAGTGCAGATGGGCCATGCTAGTATACCCCTTCCAGGAATAGTGACTGCTATAGTACACTTAACAGTTGATGCAACAAACCATCATGTTAAGAGTGTACACACTTATGCACCCACATATTGTATGCATCTCAATCAGCAATTGCACAACTAACACATTTGTTTGATACTGCATTTGATTGCACAGGTAATATGTCACATATCAGGTTTGTGTAATGTTAACATATGCAGTCCTGTGGCTCCATGGCATATCAAGGAAGAGGTTGCCATGTCAACAAGGGTGTGTACTCTCCTCATAGCCACAGTAAGCTTTGAAGGTTGTCAGTGTAATTGTATTTTACTGCTCATACATGCAGTGCTGATGATGAGATCTGCAAATCAGACATCAGGCATTCACTGTTGACATATGCCCTCATATCATCCCAAGCATGTGTCGGACAAACACATAGGAGTTATGAGCAACAGAGCAAACATAACTGACACACATATACACATTCAGCAATGGCATGTACACTTGTGAGTTATGGTGCAAAGTACATGCCAGGGTGCTGAACAGGTGCACAGCAATACAGTGTACATGGGTGCAGTGTGCCAGGGGAAGGGGCATCACCTAATAACACAACTCATGCATCACAGAGATGTATAACATTTGTAACAGGGATTGACTATAGCTGCAATGCATGCTGTTGAGTGCCATATGTGACGCATGTTGACAGTTGGGTAATGAGAGGTCTGTGTGTAATATCTTAGTGCAACCTCACCTGTAAGTGTGTGTGTGTGTGTGTGTGTGTGTGTGTGTGTGTGTGTGTGTGTGTGTGTGTATAGTTAAGCAATGACGTACAGGTCTTAAAGTGCATTTCTTGTTTTCCCTTCACAAGTGGCGAGGTGGGTCAGGGTCCCTCCTGCAGCCAAACTGATGTTAGTGTCCATACAGACTCTGTCAATGATGTTAGGTATGGTGAGGCACAGGCAGGGTTGTCAGGGGCTGAAGCTGTGCCATCGGTTGACATCCCACTGTTATCCACCCCATCCCCGCACACAGTCACATTGCCTATACATACCCCATTACCAATGGCCATAGATGAGGGAAAGTTGGTGGGTGGTGGCATGGGACAGGACAGTGTGCTGACTATGGCAAGTGTGTCTGGACACAGCAGCCATAGCTGGATGACTGGCGAGGTACCACACAGACAGATTTACAGGGGTGCTCATAGGAGGGCTGCTGGTCATCATGCCCCTGACAGAAGTGCTACAGCAGGTGTCACCAGACACATGTTTCAGGCCATCATGGAGGCACAGGCACATATGGAATGTTATAACAGACAGGGTCTGAGGCTCCAGAGGGCTACTAATTCTGCTGTTATTGAAAACATCCGTGATCTTGCAGGTGCCCTCCGTTATTTTGCAGAGGTCCTGGATAGACCGTTGGGTGAGATGATGGGAATCCTCTACCATGCAATGTCTGTGTTAGAGCATATGGTGGGAGTAGGGCGACAGCCACGTGGATGTAGGTCAGCAACACCAACAGGTGGAAGTCGACGTGGATGTGCAACAAGTCAGAACTGCTCCCTTAGTGGCAGTACCAGCAACAGCACTGCAGGGGGGGTGCTGTCCACACCCCAACATAGCAGGCCATGTGCACATGGCCCTGGCTGGTCCCAAGAGGTACCCGGATCCAGCGGACATTTGTCATCATCAGGGGAGAGTAAGTTATCTGGCCTTATACCTGGTAGTGCTCGGGGAACCCATGGAAGGTACAGTTCTTATGTCCATGGCCAGAGAAGATGAACTGCACACCCTGCCATGTATGGTCTGCAGCTGTCCAACAAACCCCTGTATAGGGCAGCCACATGGCAGAACTGTGTGCATGCATACATACACACATAACCAACCCAGCTAGGGCAACCCCATACCTACACACACCACATCTGCACAGCCCAATTAATAATGAAACCCCCTAACACACACACACATGATGTCAACCAAATGGCTCAGCCTAGGTCTCTGGCAAACCCACAACACACCCTGTACATATGATGATACCTATGCCACATCCCTGTCATCCATAACATCAATGCAGGGACAGGCTAATATGGTTCTGATGCACAGGGTGAATGTACTAAGGTGTACCAATGTAATGCTGTGTAACATGTTTTCAGCACTAAAGTTTAATGCTTACATGTCAGGATGTGTAGCTGTCCAGCCATGATCCATTATAGCTGTTATTAACACTGACTGATTGTGGTCTCCATAATGTATTCAGTTTGTGTTGTAGGTGTCTATGTGTCAGAAGGATGTTGGTCTGTTGTTGTTTCCTACAAGGGGTATGGCACTGTGGTGACACCTTGACTCTACCATATCCTGGGTACAGCTGAACACAGGTCACAGGTCTGTATAACAGTTACTGCATGTGCCACATGCCCGATAGGTCTGAGGGGTGTATACAGGTGAGTGCATGGTGGATGATGTCAGCAGTCTTCTGCAGTGGACAATGGTAAGTGTACTGGGTGATACACACCACATGTTTGCGTATAACTCACACACAGGCTTTGGTGTTCATGCAATACACAGAGACTACTGTACACATGGATGTATGTACTTTTTCAGTGAACTCAGTTTAGCCTATGTAATTCCACCAAGACAGAATAGGCACAACATCACATCAGTAAATAATCAGTCTGCTAGTTTAATGTCATTGACGATGGTACTGGCAGGGTATATGTCCCCTTCCCCAATGTAGTGCAATCCTTGAGTTGGTAAACATAGGTGTGCTAGTGTGGGTGGCACAGCCCTACCCTTAGGAGGGTGTGGGTGGTGTAGATCCCCAGATAGTGTGATTGACAACTACTTAACCTGTTAACATAAACTGTACAGTATTACAGCTGACTAAGTGGGGTGATACACACAACAATAACCCCAATGATAGTGGCTGTGTCCACAAGATCCACAACCAACTATAAATACAAACCTCAGTATCGCTGTCAGCTGTACAGTGGGGAAGTGGGCATTTACACATCTACTGCTAGCTTTGATGGAATGAATTTCCACAAGATGATACCTTTGAAATGTTAGCATTTGCCAGTCGGTTCTCAGACAGATGACCTCCTGGGACATGTATATTCTGCAAACTGAAGCAAATCCCTTCACATACACACACACTCTTACTTGGCAACACTGAGAGTAAAACCTCTACCTAGGTACTTATTGCTACTAATGTGTGTGGCCTTAATTGCACACACCACATATTTTAGGATGAGGTGTCTCCCAGGTTTCTTGTTAAGTGAAGAACATCACCAGGCCTTGTACAGTATGGTAATGGGGGATGTACTGGTTCATAGGTTCATAGGTAGGTACTAGGCTATAGGCCCAAGGGCCTAAGCAAGCCTAGCCAACAAGGTTTCCTGATTTACACTACCCAAGAAAGTTATTTTCCTGTGCCACTGTCAAGCAGAGCCACATAAGGGATCCCTGGTGTGTATTTCCTATTTACCATCCGCTCATCAAGATTTTTCTTGAAGAGTGCTAATAAGGAACTTCGCTTGATCCAGAGTATGGGAAGTCTCTGGGATAGGAATCTATCCCTCCAGCATTTCCTGTTTATTGTGATGACAAGGTTTGTGTCCCTAGAGCATGTAGCTTGGAGGGATTAGGATTTCTTTAGGTGTAGCATGTCCAACAGCTCTGGGTTTGACATAGCTTTATATGTTAGGCAGAGATCACCTCGGAGTAGGCGATATGCTACAGAGTAAAGCTGGAGTTTTTTGAGATGGTCATGTAGGGCACCTGTTTCAGGCCAGTAATCCTCTTTGTGAGGTACTTCTGTGGCCTTTCCAGCTGCTGCAGATGTCTTGTGAGGTACATTCCAAAAGGGGCATTGTACTCTATAATGGGTCTATTGATTGTCGAGTACAGGGAAACAATGACTTCTTTTTTCCTGGATGAGAACCCTTTTGTGATGAGGTGTGCCATGTAGAAGGACTTCCTGACTACTGTGACAATGTGATTATTAAAGGAGAGACTATTGTCCACCTGGGTCCCAAGGTCTCTTATCACACATTCAGTGTTAAGTAGACTGCTGCCTATGTGGTAGTTCATGAGTCCAGAGTTTTTGCCAAAGGGGATGACAATGGACTTTTTGGCACTTAGTTTGAGGTTGTGGCTCTGACACCAGGCATCAGTCTCAGTGAGGCCCTTCTGTAGGATGTCCACATCATTTGGGAACTTGACTATGGCTCCTAGTTTGCATTCATCTGAGAACTTCATTAGCCAGAGGCCTTCTGTGTTAGCCTGTACTTCAGAGAAGTAGATACCAAACAGGAGAGGTCCCAGGACTGAACCCTGTGGCACTCCACTTGTCACTGGTTTAAAGTCAGATTTGGAGTCTGCAACTTTTATAGTGTGGGTTATGTCGGTGAGCCAGTTGGCAACCCATCTTGTGACATAGGGATTTATACCTAGTTTAGTGTGTTTGGATATAATTCCAGAATGGGGGATGGGGTTGAAAGCCTTGGCGAGGTCAAGATAAGCTGTGTGAACCACCTTACCCTCGTCTACGGCTTTGGTGACTGCCTCAAAGAAGTCGATCAGGTTCAGGAGGCATGATCTGCCTTTCATAAATTCTGAACTGAGTGGGGTCCAGACTTTGGAGGTTACCAATGTCTTTGTTTCTGAGTTCCATGATGAGATGTTCCATGGCCTTGCAGACCAGGCTCGTCAGGCTAACAGGGCAATAGTTCCCAGGATCAGTGGTGGTTCTCCCTTTGTGGAGTGGGATAACTGTTGTTATGCACCATTCAGTGGGCACAAAGCCTGATGTGAGGCTATGATTGAACATGGTCCTTAGGTGGGGAGCCAGTTTGTTCTAATGTTCGTGTAAAATGCAGCCTGGGATGTTGTCCAGTCCCATGGATGCTGTGTTTTTGGCTTTTGAGAGTGCAGCATTTACCTGCGTAGTTGTGATTACAGGGACTCTGCATTTTTCCTGTATAGATATGGGCCTTTTAGGGGGTGAGAGGGGGGTAAAGTTAGCACTGAACCTATCTGCTAGGATGTTGGCAATATCATTTGGTTCTGTAATTTTCATGCCATTGTGCTGTAGCTTAGAGATGATCTGGGTGTTGCCATTGAAATTCTTGACATAGATATAGAATGCTTTGCGGTTGTCCTTAGAATCAGTGGTGATTTTGTTTTCATAGCTAGCTTTGGACGATCTTATAAGGGATCTCAACTTCTTACTGAGGCTGACCAGGGATCTCTTCCACTCATGGGATTTTACTCTCTTTTGCAACAGTTTCTTCCTTCTGTTGTACAGTTTGTTTATTGTAGGGGACCACTAGATTGGCTTCCTTTTTTTGGAGGATAGCGTCTTGGTTCTGTTTGGGATAGCACAATCCATGCACTCATGTAAGTGCTTATAGAGTGCATTTGTGTAGGATTCAACAGTTGTAACTGTATTGTCCATCTGCATGGGGGTCATGAAGTTCACCACTTCTGTCTTAAGAAGCATGACATTGGCTTTGGAGAAATGTTTTGCATTGGTTTCTTTAATAGGGGGTGGGGGCGGGATGTAGATATGTAGGGTGATCAGCTTATGGTCGGATCGGACCAACGAGGAGTTTACTTCAGGTGTGGTACACCGGTGACTCATGTTGGTAATGACTAGATCTAGGATATTGTTGCCCCTGGTGGGGGTGTGGATGAGTTGATCTAGGGCATTGGAGTCTATGAATTCCAGAAAGTGTTGAGCAAAGGAGTTGGTACATGAGTAGTTTTCCCAGTTAATGGTGGGTTAGTTGAAATTGCCTATTATTAGGGTGTTTGGTTGAACCCTAATATTTTCCAGTATATCAAGAAAAGAGGAGTGGGAATCCTGGGGCATGGTGGGGGATCTGCAGCAAGCTACAATTTGGATTGCAGTTTGCCCCAATGTTAGTTGCACTTAGATAACCTCGGATGCATTATGCTGAGCAACTAGCCTAGAAGTGTGGATATCCTTAATGAATATTTACACACCTTTGCCTTTGGTATTCTGGTCCAGGTTACATGGTTGAAAAGTATGGTATGGATTATAGCCTGGTAATGTAGGGGTGCTCTCTTGAGCCTTGAACCAGGTCTCAGTCACTGCACAGATATCAATGTTCTCCATTTTAAGGAGTGCCTCGAGTGAGTGCATTTTGAGATTTAGACTTCTAGCATTGAGTAGCATTTCCCTCAGTTTTTGCTTGCCTGTTCCTGTTATGGTGGTGAATTTGTCATTTGAACCTTGCCTAAAAAAGGCACTATAGGGATGGCAAGAGCCTTAGCCAGTATCCAGAATCCCAGGGGTGACAGGTGCAGGCCATCTCTGGCAAAGCATCGTGGTCTGTCGACCATGTCATCCCAGGCAGACAGATACGGGATCCCCTTAGAATGACACCAGAAACTTAGCCAATTGTTGCAGTCAATCATTTTGTCCTTCTGCTGCGGTACCATTGTAGGTGATGGGAGAATGCTACTCAGGGCTAGGGTCATACCTGCCTGGGCTTCAAAATCGGAAAGCTCTTCCATGTCTCTTTTCATGTAGTCCAGGTAGGTACGTCTCAGTTCATTTACACCAACATGGACAATGATAGAGTCATTATGAACAATATATAGTGTGGCATACTGCCATATACACATTGACAAACACATAACAGTCATATGAGAGACCTGGGTTTATCAGTGCTAACTACCTTGTCAGTCAGTCTATTCTGTTACAGATAATTTGCACACAGCACATGCATCATTGGGCTGGATAGTGTAATCAGTTACCTGTATGGCTGATGGTGACAGTGGTCCCCATACAATGGACCTTGAGACATGAACTTAGGGTACCATGGTGTAAATACAGTATACCCAGCACCCACACCTCACATTGGATATTTTACTCACTGAAACCCATGGTAATACTCAGATATATCCACAATCACGCATTGACCAGGACAGCAATTCAACCCCTTGTCTATCTCAAGAGTGCTACTGCAGAGATATGCATCTATTGCACATGCCACAGGGATAGTAGGGTGATGGTTTGTCATGGCTCCCCTACGGTCAGCAACATCCTTATCCCTTGTACTGTATGGTAAGGTGAATTGTATTAGGAGAATGTGGCCCCAGAATGCTGTATCCTACAAATACACACTTTCACACATACACACACTTGCCAGGACTCAGAGGGTAACCCATGCCTATCTACTCATATTTACAACAGTGTTGTGCTGGTACTGCAAGCCCCAGGTGAAGAGTGCAACAAGGTACATGTAATGTCCATTACAGCAGCAGCCATTTCTAACTATGGCAATGGGGAGGTGTAGTGGGTGAGAAGGCCCTCAGGGTATTATCAACTACAGGTTTACAAATATACATACACTGTTATTCTCAGTAATGCACACTGACACATTTGTCAGTAATGGGGTCCATAGGTGCAGGTGTTCCTAGGTGTGTACCAGGATATTGTCCATGGAGAGATGAGAAGAGTAGGGGATGTGGGTACAGTGGTATCATGCCACCTGACATTTGTCAGCAGGCCATCTATCAACTGATGCCACGTGAGTGATCCTCAGGGTGAGAATTAAATGCAACATCCAATCATCTGGTTGCCTCTTGCAGAGGGCCAGGTGGGTGCTACAACTGACATGTATGCAACATATATTACAGAACATGGTTAGCGTCTGTCTTGGAGACCTGTACCCAAGCATGTTCTGTTAACTGTGGTAGTGTAGTTGAGGTATCCATGGCATGTGGTGCATACAGGGTGGGGTTTCCTAGCTGTGACATTCATAACACAGCTGGGCAGACATGACAGTGTCAGTCAAGCATAGATTGCCTGTAAGCAGCTAAGACGGGGATACCTGACATCTGGACATCTGTACAGAGGACAGGCAGGCATCAGCTAGCCAACTGTTTATACATTAGGATGAATGTTTTGACAGACAGACGTTTGACACTGATAGATATGCCATTACTACATGAGAATAGCCCTCGATGATATGTGCTATACACACAGTAGTCTACAGTTAATATCAACATGTCAGATCAATATCCAGTAGCAAATACTTAATGACACACAGCTCACACATCAAGAACATGATAGTCAGGACTCAGAGCCCATCTTTGCGTGCAGGGGTGTTTGGTTCCAGTGCTACAATCTGCAATCTACTCTTACTTGGGAAAGCACTGTTAACAGTAGTAAGGTAATGATACACTGCATGCCAATGTGACTGCATATAACCTGGGATACTACCCATATATGAAACACATTCAAATGGAAAAGAGTGCTGTACAAGCCATATATAGTCAGGTGTTCCAGACAGTAGACTCACCCCCCCTTACTACTGTAATGACAGCACACAGAAGCATGTTATGTACATGAAATTAAATAAACTTATTAAAAATGTCATTACCCTGCTATTTTATCAGACTGGAATGTGATCAGTGGTTACCAGGGCTGAGCTATGCTTAGCAGGTGTAAGCATTGCTTAAATGTAAATGCTAAGCACATTTGTGCACTGGTAAGCAAAGCCTACACTGTGTAAGTGCCTTTTTGTTTAACCATACGTTAGCACCGCTTACCGTCGGGCAAACTCATGCAAACCCACTTAAAGCTGCTCAAAACTGCATTAACCACTCTGTATCCAACAGTCCTTGTTCTGCCTAGCAATAAAATAAACAGCCCTTGCAGGCCTGTACACTATAGTCACACCAGTTAACCATTAAGCCATCACAGCTATGAAGAAGTTTGTCATGTTTTCCAATATATCTGTCAGTACACATAATGAATAGCAATGAACAACTGCTTTGACTTCTACAATTGTGTAGTACTTGTTAGTGAAAATAGTGTTGAATCAGTATGTTGTTATATCTATATAAACACACATCAGAAAAATATGGTGGGATATATCTGAGAAGGTATATACAACACTCATGTTTACACATAAGGATATATATATATATATATATATATATATATATATATATATATATATATATATATATATATATACATATGTATACACGTACATACCCATATATATTTATATTTTATTTGTATACATCTGTATATAGGTTCATAGGTTCATAGGTAGGTACTAGGCTATTGGCCCTAGGGCCTATACAAGCCTAGCCAAAAATGTACCCTGGCTTTCGGCACCCAAGAAAATTATTTTCCTGTGCCCCTGTCAAGCAGAACCACAGAAGTGATCCCCGGGGTGAATTTCCTATTATCCATCCAATCATCAAGATTTTTCTTGAAGAGTGCTAATGAGGAGCTCTGTTTGACATAGATAGGTAGTCTGTTCCAGAGTATGGGAAATCTCTGGGACAGGAATCTATCCCTCCAGCATGTTCTGTTTATTGTGGTGACAAGGTTTAGGTCCCTAGAGCGTGTAGCTCAGAGGGACTGGGATTTCTTTAAGTGGAGCATGTCCAACGCTCTGGGTTTGAAATAGCTTTATATGTTAGGCAGAGATCGCCTCTGAGTAGGCGATATGCGATGGAGTGAAGCTGGAGTTTTTTGAGACAGTCTGCGTAAGGCATCTGTTTGAGGCCAGTAATCCTCTTTGTGAGGTATTTTTGCGGCCTTTCCAGTTGTTGTAGAAGTCTTGTGAGGTACATACCAAAAGGGGCATTGTACTCTATAATGGGTCTAATGAGTGATGAGTAGAGGGAAACAATTACCTCTTTTTTTCTGGATGAGAAACCTTTTGTGATGAGGTGTGCCACATAGAAGGATTTCCTGACCACTTTGGCGATGTGATTATCAAAGGAGAGACTACTATCCACCTGTGTCCCAAGGTCTCTTATCACACTTTCGGTGTTAAGTAGTTCATGGGTACAGAATTTTTACCAAAGGGGATGACAATGAACTTTTTGGCATTGAGTTTGAGACCATGTCTTTGACACCAGGCATCTGTCTCAGTGAGGCCCTTTTGTAGGATGTCCACATCATTAGGAGTTTCAATTATGGCTCCTAGTTTGTAGTCATCTGCGAATTTAGTTAGCCAAAGACCTTCTGTGTTAGCCTGTACTTCAGAGAAGTAGATACCAAACAGGAGAGGACCCAGGACTGAACCCTGTGGTACTCCACTTGTCACTGGTCTGAAGTCTGATTTGGAGTCTGCTACTTTCACAGTGTGGGTTCTTTCAGTAAGCCAGTTGGCAACCCATCTTGTGACATAGGGATTTATACCTAGTTTAGTGAGTTTATCTATAATTCCAGAGTGGGGGATTGTGTTGAATGCCTTGGTGAGATCTAGATAGGCTGTGTGAACCATCTTACCCTCATCCATGGCCTTGGTGACTACTTCAAAGAAGTCTATCAGGTTTAGGAGACATGATCTGCCTTTTACAAACCCAAACTGTGTGGGGTCCATGGTTTGGAGATCTCCAATGTCTTTGTTTATGAGTTCCATGATGATACGTTCCATGGCCTTGCAGACGAGGCTCGTCAGGCTAATGGGGCGGTAGTTCCCAGGGTCTGTTGTGGCCCCCCATTTGTGGAGTGGGATAACTGTTGCGGTGCGCCATTCAATGGGCACAAAGTCTGAGGTGAGGCTATGACTGAACATGGTACTTAGGTGGGGTGCCAGCTCATTCTGTAGTTCATGGAGAAGGCAGCCTAGGATGTTGTCAGGTCCCATGGATGCTGTGTTCTTGGCTTTGGAGAGTGACGTTTTTACCTGTGCAGCCATAATTACAGGAACTTTGCATTCTTCCATTATAAAGATGGGCCCTTTAGGGGGTGAGAGGGGGGGTAAAGTTAGCACTGAACCTATCTGCCAGGATGTTGGCAATATCAGTTGGTTCTGTATATTTAGTGTCATTGTGCTGTAACTCAGAGCAGATCTGAGTGTTGCCATTGAGATTTTTAACATAGCTATAGAATGCTTTGTGGTTGTCTTTAGAATCAGTGGCAATTTTTTTTTCATAACTAGCTTTGGAGGATTTTATGGGGGATCTCAGCTACTTACTGAGGCTGACCAGGGAGTTCCTCCAATCATGGGATTTTACTCTTTTTTGCAACAGTTTCTTTCTTCTGTTGTAGAGTTTGTTGATGGCAGAAGACCACCAGATTGGGTTCCTTTTTTTGGAGGATAGCATCTTGGTTCTGTTAGGGATAGCATGAACCATGCACTTGTGTAAGTGCTTATAAAGTGCGTTTGTGTAGGATTCAGCAGTGGTACCTCTATTGTCCATCTGCATGGGTGTCATGACGTTTGCCACTTCTGTCTTAAGAAGCATGAAGTTGGCTTTGGAGAAATTTTTTGCAGTTGTTTTCCTAATGGGGGGTGGGAGCAGGATGTGGATGTCTAGGGTGATTAGCTTGTGGTCGGATCTGACCAACGAGAAGCTGACCTTTGGTGTGGAACACTAGTCACCCATGTTGGTGATGACCAGGTCTAGGATACTGCTGCCTCTGGTGGGGGTGTGGATAAGTTGATCTCCAGAAAACGTTGAGCAAAAGAGTTGGTACATGAGTAGTTTTCCCAGTTAATGGTAGGGTAGTTGAAATCACCCATTATTAGAGTGTTGGGTTGTACCTTAATATTTTCCAGTGTATCAAGAAAAGAGGAGTGGGAATCCTTTGCATGGTGGGGGGTCTGTAGCAAGCTACAATCTGGATTGCGGTTTTGCCTAGAGTTAGTTGAACTTGGATAATCTCGGATGCATTATGCTGAGCAACTAGCTTGGAAATGTGGATATCCTTAATGAATATGGACACGCCTCCACTTTTAGTGTTTCGGTCCGGGTTTGGTGGCTGAAAGGTGTGGTATGAATTATAGCCTGGTAATGCTTTATATATATATATATATATATATATATATATATATATATATATATATATATATATATATATATATATATATATATATATATATATATATATATATATATATATATATTTAAAAATATGTGTATATTTATATATATATATATATATATATATATATATATATATATATATTTGTGTGTGTGTGTGTGTGTGTGTGTGTGTGTGTGTGTGTGTGTGTGTGTATATGTATATATATATATATATATATATATATATATATATATATATATATATATATATATATATATATATATATATATATATATATATATATATATATATATACACACACACACACACATATATGTATAACATATGCCCATAACATATAGTGGAGTCATACCTCAGCACCAGTAGTCACAACCTCTTACTGCATGGGGATGTCATGTAAGTATTACAGGTATAAATGTAGAATGTTGCTAGAGTAACATGGATTGTCTTAACAGAAATGTTGTGTGGGAAGTCACATCTGATACTGACATGTACGCCATCAGTTACTGACAGACATCATAAGATCATCATAGTGCAGTACCACACAAATCACAGTAATGATCCTGTGGAATACAGCAGAGATATGACCAATAAATGTGGACAGTCTGACACACTCTGGTCAGTCCAGAGGTATACACAGAACTCCTTAGTCCAAGACATGTGGACCAAGCCTGACAAAGCAGAATTTTACAGCCATGTAAATGGGGATATCACAAAAATACTGGAATAGATTAGCTCACACAGTTTATGCATTCACACACTCCTGCCTGTCCTAACACATAATAACCGGAGGAGCAGAGGTCACAAGCCCACATAATACCCACTAGTTAGTAGCATACATCTGTACAGCATCCCACTGCTTTTTCAGAAATACACAACAGTTATGGTGGCCCAGCAACAGTACATCTGACAAATATCTGGACATAACATCACAGTGGGTAAATACACTAAGCTGCTAGGCATGACACAAAGCACTGTGCAAACTGCAGGCAGACTGCCACAACACTGGCCTACATTACATATGGGAGAATACACATGTACTTGCAAATATAGCAGGGTCTACAGGCATGTAACAGCATGGAGTAACAGACACCAGTGTGAAATGTCATGCCCACAACCAATGTGAACACAGCCACAGTCACATATGGTAAGCCTAATTATTATTACAGTATATGGACTGTGTGAACAACACCATCATCATATGTGCCACTCACACACTAACCCTACATATGCTGGGCCAATACACAGTGTAGTCTGATGCCTGACTGTGGTATGGGACATGTGTCGGTCTGTCCCTACAAACATGTACGCCAATAGGGTACCATAGACTGGACCAGCATGCAACATCAGATAGAACAGGACCAAGAACAATGACATCTACCACAGCCTATACACAGGCCAAGTTACATATTCACAATACACACTCTGTCAACAATCACCATAAGTACACAGACCTCAGTACTGTACACACTACAATAGAATGTCCAGGTTTTGTCCTCAAATATAAGGCCTACTATACATACAATGTTTAGCAGTCTGATATCTTACTGGCTTGTTATCAGGTATGATGTCAGTAAATAATAATGTACTGAACATGTGCACCTCTTACTGCATGACATATGTACAAAGGTTGACAGTCTTGGGTTTGGAGGCACAAACACAGGGCCAATATTGACATGTTGCTGTGATAAACTCATACATTTACTGATGTAAAAGAGTTTGCTTTGACATATGTCTTCTGAGGGATATGAAGTCAGTAACTCACATGGATGTCACCATGTACTCACTGCAATCATCAGAGTATGCTACTGCATTTCTAAAGATAGGAAATGTGTGAGTAACACATGTAAGACTCCAAACTCTGGCCAGTCTGCAGACAGCCCTACAGCTGAGAGTTTCCTCAACCTCATAACACTGTCATGCCAGATTTTAAATCGTGTAGAACAGCTGTATCCACAGAAACCCTGTGAAACCAACATTATTTCAAATGCAGAACAGCAATACTTACATTCTGTCCCCATATCTGGAACATCCCCCTCCTGTTTGTTGGCCTGTCTCCACAGTGTATGTTGTAAGAGGTATTTCCAACTACTCTCTCTGATGCTGTTTGTCAAACAACCACATGAAGTCCTGCTCACAGTGAAGGAAAAGGGCCAACACCCGAAGAAGTGCTTCGTTATAGGAGTGTGTTTCCATGCAATTGGCTTTGGGAATGATACTATAGCTGTTCCACATGCAATTAGCAAGTGGGGGACTGCAATTCGTGCACAGGCCATCAGCTGATCATGAGCATCACTTACAAAACTCAAGCTGCTGCCTAAGCAAAGCAGACATACTTTTCCACATCCACCAGAAAGGGAGTGAGAGAGAGAGAGACAGAAACAATGTAAGAAAGGAAGGGAGTAGGAGAGTAAGAGCCAAGCATGTTTGTTTATGATCCATGGGTGGAGAGTGGTATCTGGGCATTATGACGGTTGCCTATATTGTGTACTAATACATACTGTCACATGGTAATTGCACATGGCTGTACACATTTATGGATGAGGAATGTCAACAACAATCTTTACAGTGTTTGGAAAATGTTGGCCTTGTAATGTCGACAATGGGACATGTAGCTCCTCAATATAATGATGTAGCAAAACCCACGCTGCAATGGATCTTGTCATTACACAATCACCCTAATAGAGCACTGATGACACACGCACAAACACACACTTACCAGTACTGAGTTTCAAACCCCTTCCTGACTATGTATTGCTCTTACATTGCTATGCAGTTATTGCACACACCACAGAGCTTACATGTTGGAGAGCTGTCCAAAGTTATCTTTGAAGGTGAGTGACATCAGCAACAGTGATAAAGGAGGGATAAGGGAAGTGTAGTACATGTGACTGTCCACAAAAGCAGGTGTCAAGGAAGACACACTCAAAATCTCTCAGGGAATCACACATACCATAACAGTTGGGAGGGTCAGGATTAGAACTCCTACCTAACTAGCTTGCTATACTGCAGTATTACACAGTTATCACACATGCCATAGAGCTTATCTGGCTGTTATATGGCCAAATGGTTATTTCAAGTGACTGACACCAGCAGGCATGCTACAGTAGGGCAATGTGAGGTGTAGTGAGTGTGAATGGCTTCAAAATCATTAATCTCTGTACACACACACACTTGACAGTACTGAGATGCATGGGTTCATTGCTTCACAGGTGTGTAGTAGCTGACTGTGAATGTAGGCTGTACAAGGCTATGCATAGGGAATTCCTTAGCATCAGGCCACATGACAATGGTCTCCAGTGTGGCTCAGGGATGTAGTCCCTGGATTGGCCCACACAGGTGGGTACTGTATTCACCATCCGCTCATCTGGTTTAGTATTGTGGGTGGCCAGTGCTGTACAATCCTTGCCATGTATGTGATCTATATTCCATAACATGGACAGTGTCTGGGTTGTGCACATGTCCCACATGCATGTTCTGTGATGTGTGGAAGTGTACTTGAGGTTTTTGGGGCATGTTGTGTGGACAGATTGTTATCTTCAGATGTGGCATTCCTAACCTCATTTGGTGAGACCTGGCTATGGAATTGAGGTTGTGCCTGCACCTACATTGACAGTATGATACAAGTATTCAGTGGAGTTAGTGCCATCTGTCCATACAGGGCATATGTGTAAGGCATGGTATTCCCTTTGTGCGTTACATTACTGCTCAATACGTTGTTTGGCTTCTGCTACATACCAACAATCAACTGCATTACTAGCTGATTTAAGTACAAACTTGCAGCGTTAAAGATTGTACTGCATTTTATTTTATTTTTCTGTGCATTTAATTATTTCATTGGTTTGTGTCTCTCTGTAGTTATTTATTTTTCTATTTAATTGTTTCATAGCATACTGTGGTCTTTCTCTGTCTCTGCAGTTAGTGGGGGCTATTGTGTTTCACTTCATTGATATTCAGTGTTAAACTCTTAGCCTAAAGGGTTTCTCTGTATTTATAAGTCTTAGTCACACATCTTTGAATTTATCACTGCTCAATATCTGTGTTGTTTGGCTTCTGCTACATACTGCATTTCTAGCTGAGTTAAGTACAAACTTGCAGTGTTAAAGATTGTACTGCATTTTATTTTATTTTTCTGTGAATTTAATTGTTTCATTGGTCTGTGTCTCTCTGTAGTTATTTATTTTTCTATTTGTTTCATCGGATACTGTGGTCTCTCTCTGTCTCTGCAGTTAGTGGGGGCTATTGTGTTTCACTTCATTGATAGTCAGTGTTAAACTCTTAGCCTAAAGGGTTTCTCTGTATTTATAAGTCTTAGTCACATATCTTTGAATTTATTACTGCTCAATATCTGTGTTGTTTGGTTTCTGCTACATACCTGCAATCAACTGCATTACAAGCTAAGTACAAACTTGCAGTGTTAAAGATTGTACTGCATTTTATTTTATTTTTCTATGTATTTAATTGTTTTATTGGTCTGTGTCTCTCTATAGTTATTTATTTTTCTATTTAATTGTTTCATAGAATACTGTGGTCTCTCTCTGTCTCTGCAGTTAGTGGTGGCTATTGTGTTTCACTTCATTGATATTCAGTGTTAAACTCTTAGCCTAGAGGGTTTCTCTGTATTTATAAGTCGTAGTCACATATCTTTGAATCTATTACTGTTCAATATCTGTGTTGTTTGGCTTCTGCTTCATATTGCATTACTAGCTGTGTTAAGTACAAACTTGCAGTGTTAAAGATTGTACTGCATTTTATTTTATTTTTCTTTGTATTTAATTGTTTCATTGGTCTGTGTCTCTCTGTCATTATTTATTTTTCTATTTCATTGTTTCATAGAATACTGTGGTCTCTCTCTCTCTGTCTCTGCAGTTAGTTTCCTGCCCACCCTCCCTGTTCTTGTTCTGGTATTAATCTTGGTGGCTTTGGAATTGCCCACTCCTCCTGTAAATTTGTGTTTGAACACTCCTTCTGGGTTTATGTCATTTGCTCACTCAACCGCGTGCAGTGAGATCATATTTTGACTTCAGACACTCCTACCAGTCCCATCTGTTCAGCTCTATCCCAGCTCTATTCCAGTCTAGTGTCACTAGCTCATTCTACTTAATACAGAGAAAACATGTGTGAAAGGCAACCACTTAGGTCCTTAATTTTGAATTATCTTCTGTTTCTCCTATCTCCCTTTCCACTTTCCAAAAAAAAAAAAAACATTTTTTCTAAGCTTGTTTCCTTTCTTTCCTGTAACTAGTTTAGTCCAGATACAGATTTGCTTTTACCAGGACTGTTTGTAAACTTCTGAGCCCCCAAAGCTTTTCTGTGTTGGAGGGAAGCCTTCTAGCTTATCAGTGGGAGTGGTAAGCACTATGTAGCCTATCAGCCACAAGAGTGGTTTCTGGCAAAGAAATTGTAGTTTATTGGTCTTTTGGGAAGTTTTTCTATCTCTTTCAAATTTCTGGTTTAAAAGCTTGAGTTTGCACTTGTTTCCCACCTTTCCTGTAGCAGGTCTAGTCCAGATGCAGATTTGCTGTATCCAGGACTCTTTGTAAGCTTGTGATCCTCCCAAGCCTTTCTGTGTCGGAGGGAAGCCTTCTAGCTTATCAGTGGGAGTGGTAAGCATTAGGTAGCCTATCTACCACAAGAGTGGTTTTTGTCCCAGAAATTGTAGTTTATTGGCCATTTGGCAGTTGTTCCATCTCTTTTAACTTACTGGTTTAAAAGCCCACATTTGTGGTTGTTTCCCATCTTTCCTGTAACTAGTCTAGTCCAGATACAGATTTGTTGTATCCAGGACTGCTTGTATGCTTCTGAGCCCTCCATGCCTTTCTGTGTTGGAGGGAAGCATTCTAGCTTAACAGTGGGAGTGGTAAACATTAGGTAGCCTATCTACCACAAGATCCAGGTACAGATTCTTAGTTTTAGCACTTGAATTTGCTTATTTGTGCTCAGCACTTGTTCAGAACTTGTTGTTAGCACTAAATAAGCTACAAATTACTACAGCACTCAACTTTCCTCTTTACCTAGAGGAAAACAGCTATTTGTACTTACTTTCCTCACTTGCTTAGAGAAAAACAGCTGTTATACTCACTTTCCTCACTTGTCTAGAGGAAAGTAGTTTTTTATTCAGGCATGTCCTAGGGTCAGCTCCCAGTGTTCTCTCCTGTACATCTGATGAATCTGGGCATCTTGAGGCAATGTAGCAATTGCCTCCTAACACCCATCACCACAACCTGTGATAGATGCACTTATCTAGCCAAACTGGAGGTAAAGCTCTCTCCAACCAAGACTGAACTTGACAGTCAAGAGGAGAAGGTAAACACTTGCACCACACCACACTCATCACATAGTCCCACTAAACCTACACCACCAAAATCCACACATCGAAACACAAAAATATTCACAGATGCTCTCAGTAATAATCTGCTCAAGCAACACAGACCTCCAAAGCAGAAATGCAAGCAACCTCTACCCCACCAACACAACCCAAATGACACGTAGCCCACAGACTCAGTGTGCCAATAAACCACAGCCCATAAGGCAAACTAACGTACCCAACACACTAGTCATTGATAACTCTATAGTCAGGCACACTGATGTCCCACTCACCAGGTTAAACAAGGAGAAGGTTACTGTCAGCTGCCTGTCAGGTTCCAGGATCTGCCACATAACCCATGCTCTCAGGTCACTCCACAACAAGTACAAATATGACTCTGTCATTGCAACAGTGGGTGTGAATGACCTGAGACATACCTCCCTGAACTACATGAAAAGAGACATGGAAGAGCTCTATGATCTTGTATCCCCAGCAGGTATGGCCCTAGCCCTGAGTAGCATCCTGCCATTGCCCAGAATGATACCACAGTGCAAGGACAAAATGATTGACTTCAACAATTGGCTAAGCATCTGGTGCAATTCTTAGGGGATCCAGTATCTGTCTGCCTGGGACAACATGGTCGACAGACCATGATGCTTTGCCAGAGATGGCCTGCACCTGTCGTTCCTGGAATTCTAGATGCTGGCTAAGGCTCTTGCCACTCCTATAGTGCCTTTTTTAGGCAAGGTTCAAATGACAACTTTTCTACCTTAACAGGAACAGGCAAGCAAAAACTGAAGGTAAATCTACTCAATGCTATAAGTCTAAATCTCAAAATGCACTCATTCAAGGCACTCTTTAAAATGGAGAACATTGATATCTGTGCAGTGACTAAGACCTGGTTCAAGGCAGTAGAGAGCAGCCCCTGCATTACCAGGCTATAACTTATACCACACTTTTTTGCCATCTAACCTGGACCAGAACACCAAAGGTGGAGGTGTGTCCATATTCATTAAGGATATCCACACCTCCAGGCTAGTTGAGCAGCATAATGCATCTGAGGTTATCCAAGTACAACTAACTCAGGGAAAAAACGCAATCCAAATTGTAACTTGCTACAGATCCCACACCATGCCCCAGGATTCACACTCCTCTTTTCTTGATTTACTGGAAAATATTAGGTTTCAACCAAACACCCTAATAATGGGTGATTTCAACTACCCCACCATTAACTGGGAAAACTACTCGTACCAACTCCTTCACTCAATGCTTTCTGTAATTCATAAATTCCAATTGCCTGGATCAACTTATCCACACCCCCACCAGGGTAAACACTATCCTAGACCTGATCATTACCAACATGAATGACTGGTGTTCCAAACCTGAACTCAACTCCTTGTTGGTCAGAACCGACCATAAGGTAATCACCCTAGATATATACATCCCGCCCCCACCCACCATTAAGGAAACCACAGTGAAACATTTCTCCAAAGCCAACTTCATGCTTCTTAAGATACAAGTGGCGAACTTCATGACACCCATGCAGATGGACAATACAGTTATGACTGCTGAATCCTACACAAATGCACTCTATAAGCACTTACACAAGTACATGAATCGTGCTATCCCAAACAGAACCAAGACACTATCCTCGTAAAAAAGGAAGCCAATCTGGTGGTCCCCTGCCATAAACAAACTCTACAACAGAAGGAAGAAAGTGTTGCAAAAGAGAGTAAAATCCCATGAGTGGAGGAGCTCCCTTATAAGATCACCCAAAGCTAGCTACGAAAACAAAATCACCATTGATTCTAAGAGCAACCACAAAGCATTCTATAGCTATGTCAAAAACCTCAATGGAAACACCCAGATCTGCTCTGAGTTACAGCACAACGGCACGGAAATTACAGAACAAACTGATATTGCCAACATCCTGACAGATAGGTTCAGTGCTAACTTTACCCCCCCTCACTCCCTAAAGGTCCCATATCTATACAGGAAGAATGAAGAATCCCTGTGATCACATCTATGCAGGTAAAAGCTGCAATCTCTAAAACCAAAAACACAGCATCAATGGGACCTGACAACATCCCAGACTGTGTTTTACAGGAACGTCAGAACAAACTGGCTCCCCACCTAAGCACCATGTTCAATCATAGTCTCATGTCAGACTTTGTGCCCACTGAATGGCACACAGCAACAGTTATCCCACTCCACAAAGGGGGAGCCATCACTGATCCTGGGAACTATCACCCTATTAGCCTGATGAGCCTGGTCTGCAAGTCCATGGAATGTATCATCATGGAACTCATAAACAAAGAAATTGGTAACCTCCAAACTCTGGACCTCACCCAGTTCAGGTTTGTGAAAGGCAGATCATGCCTTCTGAATCTGATCGACTTCTTTGAGGCAATTACCAAAGCCGTAGATGAGGGTAAGGTGGTTACACAGCCTATCTTGACCATGCCAAGGCTTTCGACACCATCCCCCATTCTGGAATTATAGCTAAACTCACTAAACTAGGTATAAATCCCTACATCACAAGATGGGTTGCCAACTGGCTAACTGACAGAACCCACACGTAAAAGTTGCAGACTCCAAATCTGACTTTAAACCAGTAATAAGCGGAGTACCACAGGGTTCAGTCCTGGGATCTCTCCTGTTTGGTATCTACGTCTTTGAAGTACAGGCTAACTCAGAAGGCCTCTGGCTAATGAAGTTCGCAGATGACTGCAAACTAGGAGCCATAGTCAAGTCCACAAATGATGTGGACATCTTACAGAAGGGCCTCACTGAGACAGATGATTGGTCTCAGAGGCATGGCCTCAGGCTCAATGCCAAAAAATGCATTGTCATCCTCTTTGGTAGAAACTCTGTACCCATGAACTACCTCATAAACGGCAGTCTACTTAATGCTGAATGTGTGATAAGAGACTTTGGGACCCAGGTGGACAGTAGTCTCTCCTTTCATCATCACATCACCACAGTAGTCAGGAAGTCCTTCTATGTGGCACATCTTATCACAAAAGGGTTCTCATCCGGGAAAAAAGAGGTCATTGTTCCCCTCTACTCGGCACTCATTAGACCCATTATAGAGTACAATGCCCCTTTTGGAATGTACCTCATAAGACATCTGCAGCAGCTGGAAAGGCCATGGAAGCACCTCACAAAGAGGATTACAAGCCTCAAATAGAAGCCCTACACTGACCATCTCAAAAAACTCCAGCTTTACTCTGTAGCATATCACCTACTCTGAGGAGATCACTGCCTAACATATAAAGCTATGTTAAACCCAGAGCTGTTGGACATGCTACACCTAAAAAAATCCCAATCCCTCTAAGCTACATGCTCACCACAATAAACAGGACATGCTGGAGGGATAGATTCCTGTCCCAGAGACTTTCTATACTCTGGACAAGCTACCCACCTATGTCAAGCAAAGTTCCTCATTAGCACTCTTCAAGGAAAAATATTGATGAGTGGATGGGAAATAGGAAATGCACCCCGGGGATCACTTCTGTGGCTCTGCTTGACAGGGGCACAGGAAAATAACTTTCTTGGGTGATGTATGCCAGGGAACCTTGTTGGCTAGGCTTACGTAGGTTCTTGGGCCAATAGCCTAGTACCTACCTATGAACCTATGAAGCTATTTGTAGACTCTTCAGTTGTTGCAGGAGTCCAGTGGGTAACATAGCAAAAGGACCACTGTAAGCATTTATTTGCTATTGTAGGGATGGAACAGGGTGCCATATCCTTTTACTTGCTGGATAACACACAGTCAGGAGATGTTACACATCACAGCACATTCTGATGTCAGTGGCAGTGTTGTGGTCAACAGGCATGTAGTCCACTGCAATCACATTGTGGTTACTATCTGTGGGCAATATGCAGGGAACTACCAGTATAGTGGTTGTTGCCTAGTCAAGTGTGTTTGTGTATAAGACATGGGTGGAGAGTGTTCTCTGAGTAATACAAGGGTTGCCTATATTGTTCACCAAGCCATAATGTCACATATAGGGCTATGGATTGTCTACTCCAGCCTCTCTGCTTTTAGACATCTGTTGTCCTTTTAAGGTGGACATTGTGACATATAGAAGGCCCTCAATAAAATAATTAACAAAACCCACCCCACAATGCATCCTGTCATTACACAATCACAGCAACCTTCACACAGGATACTGATGACAGATGCACACTTGCCAGTAGTGAGTTTCAAACCCCTACCTAGCTATATATTGCAACTACATTTACCACATGTGCCACTGAGCTTATTGGATAGATGCTGTCCCAGGGTACTTCTAAGATGTGGAACATCATGAGCCCTTGTAAATACTGACATTTGGTGATGTAGTGAGAGATCCCAAAAATAATTTTACCCTAATCACACATTCACTAGGGGTGAGGTTCAAACCTCTACCTAACAATCTTTAGGGACCATTACATTATATATTTACCACATGCACCACTGACCTGAGATAGTTTAGATTTCGCAACAGGTACTTGTAAGGTGGATGATATCTGCAGGACTGCTAAAGGCAGGCTCTGAGATGTGTACTGGCTCTAAATGGGGCCAAAATCTTTGAGGTACACACATACATATGTACACACACAAACACTTGGCGCAGATGAGATTCAAACCCATAGCTGTGTAGTTACTGCTATTATATTATTCCACATTTATGGCATGCACCACGGAGCTTATAGGGATAACCCTTCTCCAAAGGTGTATTTTAAGGTAGATGACATCAGCAGGCTTGCTAAAGTAGGGCAATGGGAGGTGCAGAGACTGTGAATGGCCTCAAAATCATTAATCTCTACACATACACATACACACACACACACACACACACACACACACACACACACACACACACACACACACACACACACACGCACATACACACACAGCTGCCAGGTTCGGGATTAGAATTCCTACCTAACTAGTATGTTATACTATAGCATTACACAGTTATCACATATGCCACAGAGCTTATAGAGCTAGCCCTTATCCAAAGGTATATTTCAAGGTGAATGACATCAGTAGGCTTGCTATAGTAGGGCAATGGGAGGTGTACTGATGGTGAATGGTCTCAAAACCATTAGTCTCTACACACACACACACACACACACACACACACACACACACACACACACACACACACACACACACACACACACACACACACACACACACACACACACACACACACACACACACACACACACACACACACACAGTTTCACAGTTGCCATTGGATTAGAACTGCTACCTAACTAGGATGTTACACTATAGCATTATGCAGTTATCGCACACACCATGGAGGTTATAGGACTAGCCCTTCTCCAAAGGTGTATTTCAAGGTGAATGACATCAGCAGGCTTACTAAAGTAGGGCAATGAGAGGTGTAGTGACTGTGAATGACCTCAAAGCCATCAATCGCGACACACACACACAGACTTTCATAGCTGCTATGCCTGGGATAAGAACTCGTACCTAACTAATGCATCACACTATAGGATTACACAGTTATTGCACGCACCACAGAGCTTACAGGGCTGAATTTTTATCCAAAGAGGTATGTCAAGGTGACTGACATCAACAGGTTTGCTAAAGTAGGGCAATGGGAGGTATAGTGACTGTGAATGGCCTGAAAATCATTGATACCTACACACACAAACAAACACACACACACACACACACACACACACACACACACACACACACACACACACACACACACAGAGTTGCCATGCCTGGGATTAGAACTCCTACCTAACTAGTACATTACACTATAGCATTGTACAGTTATTGCACATGTCACAGAGCTTACAGGGCTGAATCTTGTCCAAACAGGTATTTCAAGGTGACTGACATCAGCAGGCTTGCTAAAGTAGGACAATGGGAGGTGTAGTATCTGTGAATGGCCTCAAAATCATTTATCCCTACACATGCAAACACACCTACAGTTTCACAGTTGCCATGGCTGGGATTAGAACTCCTATCTAACTAGAACATCACACTACAGCATTACATAGTTATTGCACATGCAACAGAACTTACAGGGCTAAACCTTGTCCAAAGAGGTATTTCAAGGTGACTGACATCAGCAGGCTTGCTAAATTAGGGCAATGGGAGGTGTAGTGACTGTGAATGGCTTCATAATCATTGATTCCAACACACACACACACACACACACACACACACACACACACACACACACACACACACACACACACACACACACACACACACACACACACACACACACACACACACACACACACACACACACACACACGCAAACACACACACAGTTGCCATGTCTGGGATTAGAACTCCTACCTATTATGTCATGCAATAGTATTACACAGTTATGGCATGCACCACAGAGATTATAGGGATGAACCTTTTCCAAAGGGGTATTCCAAGGTGACTGACATTAGCAGGCTAGCTAAAGTAGGACAATGGGGAGTGCAGTGTTTGTGAATGGGCCATAAACATTCCTCTGGAAACACACACACAACACTCAGTCACACACAACTTTATATTTGACAGGACTATGTATACGACTGCTAGATGAATAATGAATTGTCATGTTACACAGTTATCACAAACACCACAAACACTATAGTGATGAGGGTTACCAGAAGCAAATGTCTACAGTGATATACATCAGCACATCATGTGATATTAGCCAATTGGATGTGTGGTGGGTGGGACAGGCCTCATGATGGGTAGCTCTTTTTCACTATCTGTCTCTTTCTTCCCCACATCTCTGTTTGTGTATGTTTGACCTATTATAGTGTGCTATCCTTAGATATATGTGTGTATTCATATCCGATGTGTGTGCAAAGCATGAATGGTGTGCAATGTGGTGTGTGTGTGTGTGTGTGTGTGTGTGTGTGTGTGTGTGTGTGTGTGTGTGTGCACAGAAATCTGTGACTGACAGATATGCATAGTCCACTGTTGTTGTCAGACATGGGCTTCATTTCTCAGTGTGGGAGCATGCCCAGTATGACCTTCTGTACTGAATGTGTGAATTCATTACAGGTAGGTTGTACTCCAATGCAGGAATTTGTGTTCTACACCTACAGCTAGCAACCTGTTTCTGCAGGATATCTGTAAATAGGTTGAAAATATGGAGTCACAATGGGCAAAGGATAGTGGAATACTGTAACTAATCGTGTCTGTGCTACTTGTGCTACATGGTTTTGGTATTATCAGAGATATTCAGACATATGTACTGTTTTACACTGATATGTATTATGTCATCAACTACTGACAGATATACTTATTTGCTCACAGTAATTTCCTGGGGAATACAAGATGAATGAAACTGCATCCAGTATTGTGGTCTGCAGCCTACGTATTCTTGCACACTCATGCCACTCTGGAGGGGGAGCTGCAGACACTTACTTATGGGTCTGAGTAAATGATCTAGCACCTTGGTACTGTGGTGGCTGAGGATCCCTTGCTTGTACATCTATCAATGTGACGGAATGGCCATATCCTGCTGTGGCCATACCTCGCAGCTGTACAAATTCACACAGGTTACCCAGAGGCAGGGCTCATATATCTGATCAGTTCCCCTTCACATTGTGGTTTATGAGCAGGTTTGTAGCCACCCATTACTGGGTCTACAGGCAGGGATAGTATGGGCACACATCAGAGTTTCAGACTTCACATACTCCATGGTGTCCATGCTTCTACACCCCCCTCTGTTATTCTATCCTCTTTCTAACATTATGCGAACAATATCTGATAAGTATCCCTATAGTTATCCCTTCATCCCAGCGGTATTTAGAGGTTGGTCCACAGTTCATGCAGTAGTGCATGGTCGGGATGCTACTGGGATTTGTAGACATGGCCTTGCATTTGTATTCTGTGGACTGTGTTATGTTGTTATTTGGGACCCCATGAGATAACATACATTGGCAGTACGGGTGAGGCACAGGCCTTTGACGTTTGGTAGTGATGCAAGCCATCTGTAGCAGGCCATTGCATTCTATCACTCCTACATTTCCAGGATGCAACCCACTGGATTCCCCTAGGGTGACAGGGTAAATGTGCGAGGTGTTACTGGTAATAATTCCTGTCCTTATTAGTCCATTGGTGTGGATTCTGTCAGGGTGCTGCTTACAGCTAGGGACACACCTGCATGGGACACCTCTTCAGCATGCTGCATTCTGTGGGTATTCCCATACAGAAGTGGGGGTCATACTGTACTCATTCCCAACATCAGGGATATGACCTGTGATGAACCTGCGGCTGATGATGGGGTGAGCTGAGTGCATGTGTGCTATGGAAGCTTCTTGCAATTGACTTACAGATATACCTGGGACATTCCCCTTATGCTGGCTTGTGCAGGGACTTCAGCAGTTTCTCATTACTTCATAACTGTGCCATTTGTGGTCTGCCAGTGATTGGCCAGACTACATCAGTATTCCATACTACACAGACAACTAATGTGCTGCTAACCTGTATATACAATTCCAAAGGTGTGTCCATCTGACAGTAACATTTTATACACTCTCTGTCTAGGGTACTTCCCCCTGTGTACTGTGTGTATGTCTGGGCCCACATTCATGGCATGTCCATCTTTCAGATGGTGACAGATATTACATCCGAAAAATGAGTATGGATGACTGCTGGATTGGGTCTTGCTTCGATGCATTGTGTTTGGCACTGCAGTTGTCAGAACATGGCCCTGTCATCAACAGTACTGGCCATAGGCCAATAGGACACAATCCTCCATGCCTACATGCTGACCACTTCCACACAATAAACAACACACAATAACCTAACACACAGAGCCCTGCATATTGTACATGTACAACAATCTATCTTGCTAACTGGGCCCACTCAGGTAATCTGTGCTCCACTGTTATTAAGCCCACACGTACATGTTGCTACATTTCTACATAGGATTGTGGGGGGGGGGGCACACCTGACAACTGTAAACATTTGCTATGACTGTACTGGTATTTCAGGTACTCTGTTGGCTTCCATTTCGTTATGAATTCTGACCTATCATGCAGACTAGAAGCATATCAGTGGAGTACAGATCTTAGGTTTTATTGACCTACATTTCAATTTCAGACTTCTTACCCTTCAGAACTAACATCCAACTGCCTGACCCGTTGTAGTCTGTCTGTGTAGGTCTGGAGGAGGGCTGTTCTCCATTGCTATCAATTGGAGGCCTTAGCACAGCCTTTCTTTGTGGTCATCTTCACATGTCCTGCTGGCTGAGACAGTTGTTGGGTATGTGAGCCTCACTAACATGCATGTGTGTGTCCTATAGACACACATTTGGCCCACCACATGTCCTGCAGTGGGATTTGTCACTTGTCTAGTACTGCCTACTTTGTTGACACCAGTATCTGTTATGGATTTTATGCTGCCCATATAGGTGTCTACTATCTGCTACTATCCCTTTCAGCCACCTTATTCCCTTGCATGCTCACATCCATACCATAGATACACGTAGCAGAACATACTGATCCATTCAGCAACTGATAGGCAGAGTGACTTAACTTGTGGCTGTGCCAGTACTAAGGATGGTGCTGGAGGGCTGACTATGTAGGATGCACATAGTACACTCCCTATACATGGTAAAGCACAGGTAGTGTCATGTTTGGCATCCCTTTTACTGTATGTGCGTGTCAGAGAGAGGTGTCATTCCCTGGGTTCCTACCATGTCACGGTATGTGCTATACATTGCCTCTTTGCCAAAGCCTGGGCATACTGGGCATGCCTCCTTCTGGCTACAGGGGCAGGCTCAGGTTGTTCCTCCTCTGAGTCACTCTGTGCCTGTGCTGGCCTTGGCAATGGTGGGGGGCTGTGTGGCCCTACCCCATGCTATTCCTGCTGCAGCTGTTTCTGCAGGATCATATTGTGTAGCATGACATATACAATGAAAATTTGTGCACATGTAGCTGGAGAGTACTGCAAGTCTCCACCAGATATGTCCAGGCACCAGAACCATGACTTAAGCATCCCAAACACATGCTCTATTATGATTCTGGTTTGTGCGTTTGCCTCATTATGGAGTTTTTGTTCAGGTGTGTGTGCATTTCTGATGGATGTCATCAGCCATGGCTCCAATGCATAACCAGTATCCCCCACTGGGTGGCCATATGGGATGTCCCCAGTGGCAAATTTCTGGTACAGCTGCATCATATGCCACATGTGGAAGTTGTGATAGCTTCCAGGGCTGTCAGCACATGCATTCATTATAATGCCCTGGGCATCGCACACAACCTGGCAGTTGCTGGAGAGGAAGCCCTTGTGGTTTATGTAGACCCTACCCCACTTGCCAGGTGGTGCTTTGATGTGTATGTGCATGCAGTCTATAGCACCCACTACCTCAGGGTATTCTGCTATTTGGTGGAAGAGGTGCATATTGCTGGTCAACACCTCGCGGGTGTTGTGGAAATATATGTGCTCACCGGCATGTGCTGACATGGAATCCAGGAAATGGTAGAGTACCCTGGATGCTGATAACTGTGAGAACCCCATTATATCCTCAGTTGGCCTTTGGAAGGTACCTGTGGCCAGTATTCTTAAGCCTACACATACCTTGGTATCCACTGGGATGGGTTCCCCTCTATTTGTTCTGTGTGTGAGGCATGGCCAGCACAGCTCAACAATTTGCTGTAGGAGGTCCCTCTCCACCCTATATTGCTCCACTATCTCTAGCTCATGTAGCCCCTGGTAGGTTACCCTGGGTCTGTACACTGTTCTCCTTCTCCTCACTGTGGGTTGGTCATCGGCATTCTCATCCTCACCACCCTGAGCCTCTTTCACATATTGGTGTATGAAAGTGACAGCAGCCCCTATCATTTTGTTAGTTTTGTTAGGTAAAATATCCCCATTTGTGTACACCGGTGGTGTAGAGTTGGTGGGAAAAACCAGAGTGAAAGGTGTTTTCATAGTTTATAGTAGTGTGCTGGGCTAGGCTGCTGCCTGTGTGATTGGCTGACTCTGATACATTTCACCTGCCAGCTATGCTAGTTCTCCTTGATTACCTTCCTACTGATGTTTTCCCTTCCCATTGCCTTCTCATTTAAGCCCAAGGCATGCTGCACAAACCCAGTTCTCAGATGTGGATGGAGCTGCTATTTCCTGTTTTTTTTTTTTGTGTTTAAAACCCGGTGTGTGGTGCGCACACCCGTTTAGGCAATGTAAATACTGCTAGGCAGCTTCAGACACACCCCCTTCCTTAGCTGTGCTTAGCTAAGGGCAAACATGGACCACTGTGCTCCAATAAGCTTGCAGCAGTCATGACACTCCCCCTCATGAGGTCATCTAGCTCTTATGCTTAGCCCATGGTGTTATTGCACCTGTACAGTTGGGTGCAAGCTAGCACTGAGAGGAAATCTGTGATTCAGTATCATTCCCTTCATTTGCATATAACTGACTGCTAATGCATGGTTACAAAACTGACACTATTCCATGGTGTTGTTGTGTTATGCATGCCATTGACTATTATGGCAAAATGATGATTTTGGTTTAAAAGCTTATTTCCAGCTTTTTTTCTTATTTTCAGGCCGAACCCATTTGCGCACCGCTGCCCTACGCTTAAACAACTGAAATCGTCAAAAAAAAAAAATAAAGTTCTTTTTTATCATTTTGAAACTATTTTTCATGCCTATGTCCATATATTTGGCCATTGGCATGCCTAACCCTTATAATACATGCTTTTTTATAAGATGTCATGCCTCCGTTTTGTAGTCTGCAGAAATGTATTCAGCTACTAGCTGAATACATTTCTGCAGTCTACACTATTCTTGCATGGACACCTGCCTGCTTCCTGGATCGCTAATTCACCTCATTTGCATGTTTTTCACCAGGAAATGGGATAATTAGCATACAGGGGCTGTGTCCATGCAGGAATAGTGCAAGAGCACTCGTGCATGTCCCTGGAGCTCGTTCCTGGATCGCACGTTGGCCATATTGCATGCAGCAGCTCTTGCACGATTCCTGCACACCGTGCAGAGCTTGCTGAATCCTGGGGATTATAACTTAATAATTCAGTTCTTTCTGAGTCTTTTGTCTATGTGTGTCATTTATAATTAGTCACATATGAGTAGGGTGACTCTTCTATGATTTATCTACATAAGCAGAAAATGAATAGTCATCAAATCTATTTTTAACTTCGTGGGTAGTTCCCCTTATTTATTTGTTACCAAGGTAGGTGCAAGCACAATCACATGTCAATGACGTTACATGCAATACAAATCAAATAATTACAAAAAAGAATAATAATGTACACACTTTTTAGTACTGGAAATACTATGAGAGTATATAAATAATTTGAATGATAATCACTTTTGCTATGAGACAGGATTATCTGCATTATATACAATGTACAGCATTCAATAAATTTAGGATATTATTTATTAAGTCCAGGGTATCCTCCACTGCCATAAAAGATGGTATACAAAGCTTTCTTTTGCAGGTGTGCCTTCATTGTGGACTTAAATGACTCAATAGTTTTTTGTTTTCAGACAGGTGATTCTAGATGGCAAAGCTTAGTCTGGAAAAGGCTCTTTATCCACTAACACTTGTGGGCTGGAATGGTCAAGGGAAATATCCTGAGAGTTTCTGAGGGAATAAATTAGGTTTCCAAACAGTAGCAATCTTTCAAATGTCAACAATAACTTAGTTTGAGACATTTAAAGAGAAGAATACTCAGAATAAATTTATACTGATATTTCTCTGAGAATACTTAGTAGATTTTTATATATCATGGTAGAATGAATCCAGTGATTTTATTTTCAAGTACTTGGAGCCTTTGAGTACTGAAGAAGGATTGTACAACAAGTAGGCGTATTCCATATTCTAGTTTTGTTAGGAGAATGTTTCTTGCTATGCCTGTCCAGACAGATGATGGCGTAGGTTCTATAGCAGAGATGTAGCTTTGAGAGAACTTGTGTTAGTGTAGTATTAGTGTTTGCAATGAAAATTTAGTAAAAGATCAAGACTGAGGCCTAGGTATTTATATTCTGAGACAACTGGGATGATCTTCCCTCATTATCTGTGATATAAACATGTGGTGCAGTAGTTACTCTTTGAGGTCTTTTAAATATCATAAGGCTACTTTGTGTAAGGTTTACAAGAGGATTTTGGCTTCGGACCATCAACATAGTTGTGAAAACTTACTTTGATTATTAGATTAGAGGTTACCATGTCATTTACTGACATCAATAAGGTGGTATTTTGCATACATAATAATATTCAGTGAGGGGATGTCTGTAGGAAGGTCATTAATAAACAGAAATAATAACAGCAGATCTAGTATTGAGTCTTGTGGAATGCCAACATTTACTCAGTCAAACCTAAAATGCCTTTTTGATATATTACCATTTCACACCAAAACAATCTTTTGGGTCTGGTTTCTTTAACTAAGTGAGTTACCAGCTAATAATAGGCAATATTGGAAAAAGGCAAGGAGTTATTCACAAAAGTTTGTTAGTCTAGGATGTCATTCGGTAGAGAAATTAATCTTTGTTTGGCAGTTATTATTCATATTTTCAAATTTATGTTTATATTTTCATAACAGAGAGACCTTCATGTTATTGAGGAGTATGGCAGGACAGTTCATTGTCAATGCTGGTTTATATCATACTATACTGCAAATATATCTGGTTGTTTGTTAGTAATTATGAAAATAAGAAATATGTCCGTATGTACTTAATACTTCAAAAAACACGTGACTCTCAACCTGTTGCATGCCGTTAAGTGAACCCCTAGATGTTGTTTAAGAAAACTGTGTTTGAAATTTGCACTGTAAGTTGCACATTTTGATAGATATCCAGTATTATTTGTTTTCCTAATACTACAATTAAGGGTATGTGAACATGTTTCTGTAACTATCTCAATCAATATGCACTTATAGAGGAATTTCTTGTTGTCATGTTAAAGCTTATGTCTAGTTAACAAAAAATGTTTTAACAATACATGTCTTGGTTGCACAGTTTTCAATATATGAAAATTTGTGAAAGTTTACAAAATATGTAATTTGGGGTTTGAGTGAATTATAATATATTACAATATTTATGGAAAAATATGACTACACCCACTATTAGAACTGTAAAGAATACTTCTTACTGATAACATTGTTATTTCTACAGTTTGAATAACTATTATTTTTTACAAAATATTTACATTTGTTCTTCTTATACTTTTTAAGTTTATTTTTCATAAAAGGCTCTGAAAGGCAAGATGCATGTAGGCTGCTACAGATGTGACATTCCACACCACATAGGCGTTCATGAGTTAAGAATACCTTGCTTGAGGAAGAGCTTTGTGTTGAGTTAAAATATTATATTTGCGAGATAGTTATGGAACCAATGAACAGTATTTTCACCAAAGATAGATCTGGATAATTTGTGTAATAGTAGGTTATGGTCCACAATTGTATGTTCCTGTCTGATCTACATCATTCATGTTGTGATATAATAGATATATAGAAGTAACTTAAGCCCTCATAGAACTAACAAATTGAAAAAGCCATGCTGCTTGTCAGAGATCAGTCCATAACTATTTATGCACTTGAATATTTGTTTATCTTGCATTTTTTTTTAAATATTTTTGAAAATGGACAAGAGCAGAGATAGGGTCTAAAATCTTTTAGTTCTTTGGGTTAGAAATTTTGGGGAATAGTATAATTCTGGGATTATTCAATGCAGAAGACAGAAACACTTCTGTCATAAGTGATACAGTATACAGACACAGGCACACACGCACACACACACACACACACACACACACACACACACACACACACACACACACACACACACACACACACACACACACACACACACACACACACACACACACACACACACACACACACACACACACACACACACACACACACACACACACACACACACACACACATATATATATATATAGAGAGAGACAGAGAGACAGACAGAGATCATTTATCTATCTATCTATCTATCTATCTATCTATCTATCTATCTATCTATCATCTGTGTGTGTGTGTGTGTGTGTGTGTGTGTGTGTGTGTGTGTGTGTGTGTGTGTGTGTGTGTGTATGTGTGTGTGTAAAGATTACTGGGCTGACAGTTTTTTCAGTTGTTAGTTTAAGACAGGTAGGGTGAAGCTTCCTGAACTAGCTCTTGAAGTGTTCAGATGTAAATGTTTTGTACTTCTTGTCAATTATCTGGGTGAATAGAAGATAACAACAGAAGAAGCAAGTGCAACCAAGAGTACTCATTTGGAATGTACAATTTTAATCATATATGGCAGGGAAGTTTTCTGCATGTGGTCATTTGTCTGTGATATTTTAGAGGAAAGAAGAAGTTACATATAACCATCTATAAAAGCTGAGTTGTCATTTTTAAAAATATCATTTGTTAAGTTCCTAGACAGGTGCAATTGCTTAATTTCTTTCCAGAAAATGGTTGGTTTTGCAGTAGAACTGGTCTGTTTATTACTCATGAGGATGGCGTTAGCATGATTGCTTGCAATCCTAATTTGTATATGTGCCCCTGACCAAGACAAAATCACACCAAAAAGACTGTGACTATTTATCGGAATAACACATTGGAATGATGATTTTTTTTCCAAGGGAAAAATAAAATTAAAAAAATAAAAAAAAACTTTAAAACATTACCCACCCCCCAATTTTGGGGTCTGTGCCCCCACACCGCCCTACTTAAATATACCAACTGCAAGATCTCACTGCATTGCCAAAACTGGCAAAGTAACAGCAGCGGCCAAGCAAATTATTTCCCAGGGAAAGAATTCACTTAAAAGCCACTTCACTATTTTGCCTTTTCGCTGTTTTATGTTCCATCAAGACGCATTCGACAGAATGCATCTGTGATCACGTAATAGGAATCCGGAACATACATCTAAATCAAACTTCATCTTGGAAGTCAACATTAGCATCAACTTCGCAATAGTATTAACACATAGAGTGTCATGGCAGCATGAACCACTCACCAATAGTTGATAAAGTCCAGCGACAAACATATAATCCAGAGCAGTTTGCTGCTGCCAACTCAAACCTGCACCCAACCATGCTCAAGAAAGGGGGAATGCAGGGCTTTACAAAACCAACACAACTAAAACTATACTTGCTACTACTTACATCCTCCTTGCCACACTTCTTTATGGTGCTGCCATCCTTAATAACCTCTAGGCATCACAAAAATCAAAACTTGAACAATGCTATAACAAAGTTATTAAATTTGTAGCAAATATCCCTTTCAGAGTCCACCACTGTATAGCACTAAAAAGCCTAAACTGGTTAGAACTACCCCATTGACTAACATATATACAGTTTCTTACCACCTATAAAATCATCCAGCACCTATCTGCTTGTCCAGCACTAAACAGCATTATATATGGCTATGTTCCCAGTTGGTCATTATGATCCAGTGGCCAGAAACTCCTGTTTGTTCAAAAAGCTATCAAATCTGCTGGGCATTGTCTGTGCTCATACTATGTTGCTAAGGCCTGGAACTCCTGACCTGTATCTATCAGGTCAATACTCTCCCTTCCATCCTTTAAAACCATTCTGAAAAACTTCCTTGCCTATAGCTGGCTCTGTTCTTGCTGAACACCAGGATAAACTATATGCCTAAATGTGGAAAAATACCTATTCATAACCTACATCTTCTTACTCTCTTCTTTCACTCACTTCCCTACTTCTGTCAATTTCTCTCCCCCGGTTTTCTATCTAAATATTCAGTATGCCTGCTTTCCTCACTTTGTATTGTAATCCTTGTTTGTATTATACTGACTTACCTTTAATTTCTCTATAAAATGGCTAAAATGTATCTAAATTTTAAATTATTGTCATATATCTATAATATCTATTCTTAACCAATATTTTCATATTATGTCTATTTTGGCATAATTATTTCAATTGTATATATTTTTTGCATTTTTTTGAAAATTGCAAAATTGTTGTTCTTCAAGTAAATACTTTGGAGCCTACCTGGGCCTCTGCTGAAAATGGACTCATACCCAGTTGGACTTTCCCTGTATTCACATGTCAGTAAATAAATAATAAATAAATACAGGGGTTCTACTAATTGAACTGGACCCATCTACCATCATCCCCCAGCCTCCTCTAACCTCACCCTACTAATTAAAGTGAGGATGGGGCAGGTGCATCTAAAATCATCTACACCAAACTGCACCACCTGATCTCTGCTAAGCTTAATACATTACTCCCACTCCCCACTACATTACTTCCTCTTCCCCATTACCTCACGTCCCCCTGACCTAACCAGACATTTAACCCCTCAAATGCCTTCACTTTATAACAAGCAGGTGTATATATACAAATACATCTGCCTGGCAAACTAAGTTTCTCTAAGTTTGGGAAGTGTTTGGTGTAATTGTATCTCATTTAGGGTTTACTTCCACAACAGGGATACCTTTTCTATCCCTTTGGACCAGACCAGACATGCACGTTTTTAAAGCGTAAGTGTGCTGGCAAGTACAGAACATTTTGCTGTATATAACAACTTATGTGTCATAAAGGTGACACTAATTCATTAATTGACTGAATTATATCTAGATCAGTCCCTTTATAGATGTAAATTGATGTCCTCTGCAGTGATGCTTTGGTGAGAATCTGATCATGTGATTATGTGAGAGTAGAATGTTTTATGTTGTGTTGTTTAGCTGACAGATTTCTGAATACAGACAATACAAATGTGAGCCAATGGAGTCCATATCCACCAGATTCAAGTCATTTAGTCAAGAATAAAGTTTGATATTTTCTAGGTGTCACTGTTTTAAGAACACTGAGCTAGTTCATGCTTTTTTGGCACCGACAGGTCAGCCACCTCCAAACCTGATAGACTGAAGTATAGAAAGGTATTTTTATTGCATTGAATCTTATTTAATACAAGTTCTGAATCTTTATAACAATACTTCAGAGGTGAATGTGATATCTGCAGATCAGCACTGGCTAGTTTTAATGAAGAGCAGAGCACAGCAAGATATAAGTGACTGGCATATTTAGTTATGTCTCTACTATCACAGTGTTCCTTTCTTTTGATGGCAAACACTCTGAATAGCTAAATTGTAAGGAGTCCAAGGCTTAACCAAGAGAAACATATGTAAGCACTGCTTAGTATGGAATTAACAGAACCTTCTTGACATACAGCTTACATCCTTCCTTCTCAATGGCCAGAAAACCAATTATGTGTCTGTTGAGACCCCACATGATTGCAGACTACTTAACAGGGTGTTCAGAAATAAGGCTATGTTGACATGTCAGTCAATGCTATTTTGGTTTCATGTTATGGGTGTTCTGATACTTTACAGAGAACAAAGTGCAATGCATAAGGAAGGCAGTGTGTGAACACAATCCAAAAGATTTCAGAAAATTACTGCAAATCTAGTCAAATGCTGGACTGGATGGGAATCCATATTTTGAGGAGTGGTATAAGAATACCGTCCTAGTCTACAAATGGCAGTCCTGCTCTTCATTCTGTGACTGGCTGCTGACTAAGGTTCCATAAATCATTGCCTGCCTCCATGATAGACATGTGAAATCCTGTGTAGTTACTAAAGTGGAGTATTATGAATGGCAAAGGTGCACAATGATTACTGATGCATGCAAGTACTGATTGATTTTCTAGCTTATGGTACTTTTAGTGCTGCCAGACAAACTATAAATATCTCCATTACAATCTGGTGGCTGGCTGCAGAAGTGAGTGCAAAGATGTGGCACTTACTACCTGAGCTTTTTGTGGCAGTATTCACACATGGACAATAATGTTACCGTAGCTGTCACATTTGCTTAGGGAGCGTAATGTGCATACCCCCCCCCCCCAACTACTACTTAGGAAGGTCTGAAGTGAAATCTACCTTAGTATATTCCATTCTCATTTTCAGTGTATTGAACAAATAAATCTTCTGGCATAGTAAAGGCCTCCTGCTTGTTATCCAAGTACAGTGAATCTTATTAAATCAGTTACATCTGAATCATATACTCACAGAAAAGAGAACATGTTTTCTTTTATTATTATTATTATTATTATTATTGTTACTATTGTTATTAAGTGCTTTAAAAGACTGCTGCTCATATCAAACTTGACAGACTGCCATTTATTGTTCTCTGGCGTACGTCCATTGCACTTACCACATTTATATTCGTATAGATTTGTATCTCAGACTGAAATTTACTTCAAGTACTGGTATTGAGTGAACTGTCCAAAATATGTCTAGTATCATAGCATCAACAAGCTTTGACTGGAGCCATTACAAGTGAATAGTAAGTGTTGTCCACATTCTGCTCACAGTGAATTACCAGAGCAACCATTTCTTTCAGGTGTTTTTCTGTTGCATACATTTATATTGCAATTTTCATATGGAAGTGTGCAAATTTTGTGTGCAAGAAGTTACTGACTGTTAGACCCACACATTGCATATTTATTTTGTCCATATTATTAATCCAACATAGTGACTGAACTACTCATAACAAATAAAAATTGTCTTCTCCTGCTCACACTGATTGTTAAGTACTAAGACAATATTAGCTGCGGTTGTTCAGCTCCTCGAGATTTCAACTGGTAAGTGATCAGAAGTTCTACTACAAGGAAGCAGAAAAATGCCACAATCATTAAAGTGCACAATGGCAGATTTTTCCAGAAAAAAAAAAGATAATAGAGTTGAAGAGAGTAGTACTGTGTATGCTGTTAAGGGAAAAATAATATTTGGCAAGTATTAACTTCATTGGTTAGTTGCTCTGTAGTCTATGGATTAAAAATACATGCAGTAAATGGGAAAGAGTAACCAGCAACAAGAATTTATTAGTCCACAGTGTCAGAAGGAGAAAATATATAGCTTAGATTAGATCTGCCTGCCTTAATTATGCACCCTGTTTTTTTAAGTATTCATGAAAATAATCTTATTATTAGTTTTGATATGGTTGAGTCTATCAGTTTTTCACCTGCTAATCAGTGTAATTTTCAGCAACTAAAACCATCATCTTTGTTATTTTTTAATTTACACAGGACACTTCTCAGTCTGTTGTGGAAAACTGTGTCTTTCAAAATACCTTGAAAGTGGGCAGGAGTTATCTGAATCATGTGTCCCCTATCAAAGTTATGCTGCAAACTAATTCATACAAATGATCTATTTCAAATTTAAGTGTTCTGTTTATTTTTGTAAGAAGGAAGCTTGTTTATAGCACAATAATGGTAAACCCTACGATTGCAGGACTGCATACACATACCTAGAAATGCTGTACCATTCCGCAGGAAACATGTTCACATTTTACAAACAGGAAAATGTAAACGTGAGTGAGGAAACTGCATGAAAACAGAAAGATCAGTAAGAATTTTAAGCAGTTTATAATAATCTGTACCCAGGAATTGCCATTTTAGATGAACAGAAAACGGTTTTGCTTGTTCTGTTACTTTGTTCCTTGACTGCAGAGTATCATTTATGAGAAAATGTGTTAGGCCTTCATCTACATTTGTCACTTCTGTACATGTTTTTATTTACAGGGAGCTACTTTACATTTGTAAATGAGAATTAAAAAAAATGTTTGCCATTGTATTACTGTTTTTTGCACAACGAGCAAGTTATTAAGTGTACAATGTATTCAGAACTCGGAAAACTATAGCAAGGCAACACATTCTAGATGTCCCTCTACTGTTATGAATTTCTAAAAGAAAAGGCTTTAGTCTCATAATAGTTCTTAAAGGTTTTGCAGAATGATTTTGCAGGCACTCAGGAAAGTTATAATGGAAAACTTTTTGTTTGCTTCAGACACAGATGTTGTCTAATGGCATATATGTCAGAAATATTAATGTAGTTTTGTAATGTCCATACTGGGAATATAGAGATTAGAAGGTAGTGATAAATAATTTATTCAATCAAGTCATGCCAGTCCATTAAACTCATTAGTGGTGAAATGATGTGTTACTATAAGTGATGTGGCAACTGTGCCAATACAGAGAGGTGAGGTAAATTATTTATCTGACACTGTCATACTGCACATGTGATTTATGAACCCATTGTGCATGTTAGAAATGCTTTGATTTCTAAAAGCACCATCTGAAGGTGCTTGCTTTTTTGTCTATGATGTGTTGCCTGTGTCTTTGTCTGTGCGTGGCTATGAGTATGTACTTCAATGACTGGATGCTCTACAGCTTATAAATATTTGAATCCTTTTTATAATGATGAAGCCATGCAGTATTATTTGTTATACATTTGCTGACATTTGAGCTTCTATAATGTACGCGAGCATCAGAGAAAATAATGTGCATGAGGTGACACTGCTACTTTGCTATTAACTTCTTTAGGTTATCGTTTATCTGTGCATTTTCATTACTTTCTCTGCTTCTCCTCACAGATGAAAGACAATCTATTTCTCATACAGCCATAACCAGCATGAAATATGTTCTTCTGAATGTTCCACAGATCGTACAAATATTTTCTCTTTATTAACACAATGTATTATTATCACAAAGCCACACAGTCTGACTTTGAGAAACTGCGAGAAACAACTACACTTCTTTTTGCCCAGCAAATATGAACACTTAGAATCAGCCTCTGGCTAATTCTTTCTTTCTTAACAAAAAGCTGCTTTACATATGCTTTATATATTTATTTATTTATTAACTGGGGTAGAGCACTTATCTGCACAGATCTTTTTTTCAGCTTGAATCTAGGAGGACTGTCTGGTTAAGTGACTTGCTCAATGTCACACAGTAAGGCAAATAGAGTCTGTAGGTATCAAACCATGGACCACAGGAAGCAGCTCATTAGTCGATCATAACAGTGACCTACCATGCTAACTACCAGATGAAATTCAAAAGTGCATTTCTATTTTCACCTTACTGCCACATGAGGAAGGCTGTGCCAGTCATCTGTCACCTCTTCAGTGAAATAACATTTCTTTTCTTTTTCACAAATCACTCTCCATGTGTCTTTCTTGGGTTGGGGGTGTGAGGGACACCAATCTCAGCTGAGGGTCCCCAATCTCAGCTGACAATTGAGCACCCCCACCCTCCAACTCACTGAATCAACCTATTCTTTCATGTGCTCCTCCTACAGTAAGATATGAGAGGCAGGGGATGGTTCTATAATCATTCTTGGGGAATTCAGGAGATTTCTTTAAGGCTGTACCAATGCCCCTGCACATAACCACTACATCCAGACTGGTTCAAATGCAAAAAGCATATAGAATAAGCATGTCTACTGCTTTCAAAAGAGCATTCCCTCAATAATCCTGATGTTCTTAAATGTAAGGAGCCTCCAGAGATTACCATTCACCATCAGGGATTCTAGTTGGAGCCAGAATCTCAGGCAAGTACCCCACAATGTTTGCCCTGTCAGAAAGGTGGAGAGGCATATATATATATATATATATATATATATATATATATATATATATATATATATACCATTGATGAACATCTAAAATTCAGACAGCCATCAAAAAAACCCCACCAAAAACTAGGACTCCTGTACAAACATAATCGCTACCTCACTCCCTCCACAAGAAAAAAACTTAACCTTCTCCTACCTTCTCCCATCTCTCATATACGGTGCCCCCCTGCTCACCAACCTCCAACTTGACTAACAATCCAAATTAGAATCTTGCTACAACAAAATCAGCAAATTCACCACCAACTCCAAAAATGTTCCCATCACTGCCTCTCCCTCCAAACTCTACAATGGTTAGAGCTAACTAACTACCTAAACCTTCTCAAACTCACCACAGTACATAAGCTCATCTTCAAGCCATCCAGCTGTCCTGCTCTCTCCACCACTTTAACCCCTTATATACCAAACTGCTCACTCCAATCAGAAAACCAAAACCTCCTCCGAATCCATAATCCTTCCTGGCCCCCTGGGGCACCTTCTGCTATCATACTCCCTAGCCAAATTATGGAACACACTCCCCCCTTTCTTTGAAGGACTCCAAACCAGACCAACTTCAAATCCCTCCTACACTCCCACCTGACAACTAAATGGATATGCCCCTGCTCCTCCCCTATGTGAGCCCCTCCTCACTCAACTTCTCTTCTTCCCAGCAATTACAGTCTCTACCCCTTCAATATCTGCAGACAACTCCTTAGTTCTTATCAATGCTTATCACTGCTTGACTACTTTTCTACCCCATCTTATTACTTCTGAGACTTTCTGCATCCTTTACTACTTTCTAAATGCTAAAATCATATTTCTGTATATGTTTTACTAAAACCTAGTCTGACTACAGAATGAATATCCACTGCCACTGCAGGTACTTTGCTTACTAATGTTATCTCTCATTATTTGTTAATTGAACTCTCAGCACATGCTACTCCTACTCTGTATACACATGTAATCTCTTCTTTTGTAAATTGCATTCTCAGCATGTTATATACTATGCTTGATATGCATGTTTGTAGTAGCACACGCTACTCCTACTCTGTATACACATATAATCTCTTCTTTTGTAAATTGCATTCTCAGCACGTTATATACTATGCTTGATATGCATGTTTGTAGTAGCACACGCTACTCCTACTCTGTATACACGTGTAATCTCTTCTTTTGTAAATTGTATATACTATGCTTGAGATACATGTTTGTTACTATTACTATTATTAAATGGAGCTGTTCTCCCACTGAAAACGGACTCTTCTTGGCCCAGTGGACTTCCTTGGGCATCAAACTGAAATAAATAAAATATATATATATATATATATATATATATATATATATATACACACACACACACACACACACACACACACACACACACACACACACACACACACACACACACACACACACACAAAAGCTATACAGCAGTAAAAAGTAAACTGTAGCCAGATCTGAAAGTCATAATAGACAGAAAAACAGAACAAAACAAGGACATAAACTCTGTTCAAGTCAATGCAATTAGATATGATTACAACTAGGAAACAATAGCAAATAATTGTTTAAACAAAATAACTCCCATATGTTATACTTCTATTAACTTTGTGCTAGATCTTCAGCAGTATATCCGATCTTGTAAAAACAAAACTTAAAATAATTCAGAAAGGTTTATCAAAATATCCTGCTAACAATACCTAAAGCAATGCAACCAACTAAAGCAGACATACTAAATACCCTTATTACTATAAAACAATTTATTACATGCCAAGGCATTAATTTTATGTAAAATGAGAAAAAATCATTAATTCTAAATCAACACCAAGGGGAATAAGTGAAGTAATGACCTCAGCAGTCATTGTCTCTCTTCTGTTAAATATTCAGCCTCTACCAACAACTGCCATAGTGGCTAATTTGTCAATAACTTCCATATTTCAGTGTCATGGGGGAATGCTAATTCTCCTAGCCTCAGGTCCATCATGATGAAACTGACCACATATTTGCAGTGGAAATTTCTGTTTTCACATCCTTGTAACTGAATTTTTAAAAGGAAGAAAAATAAATAAATTGAGCAAGTGCTTGGCTTTTCCTGTTATATGAACATTTATCCCTAGACCTGTTAAAAGTAAAGGAGCCAATATGTCCATCACTACTGGCCATAATTTAGCCATCAAAATAGGTTTAAGTTTCTTAATTATTTTCTATCTCCAGCTAACATCCACTCTGGGCTGGGTCATAGTAATGCCAGGGCTTTATGCTTCTTCAGTTGGCTGGGTCATAAAATGTGCTTTATCCCTTTTGAATGAACTTTTCATAAAATGTGCTTTATCCCTTTTGAATCCTTTACAATGGACTGGATCATAGTTAGGGCTTTATATTTGTGCACTGGAGATGCCTCCATTAACCATATATATATATATATATATATATATATATATATATATATATATATATATATATATATATATTCAGATTATGTTCTCTTCCTTTTACACATCTTCTGTTTTCAAAGATCACACCATCCAGAACTCCAAATTTGTTGATGTTCTTCATTTTTTAACATTTCTGAAACAATCCCCATCTGATTTGCTTCTTGGGTGTGATACATGGTAAGTTGTTGTAGTCTTTCTCTGTATAACTCCACTTACAGAG